>NC_134413.1:255979-450979 GCF_038048845.1 Mixophyes fleayi | reverse complement strand
TTCCCTCACTGCATGTTCACTGATACACCGCGTTCCCTCACTGCATGTTCACTGATACACCGCGTTCCCTCACTGCATGTTCACTGATACACCGCGTTCCATCACTGCATGTTCACTGATACACCGCGTTCCCTCACTGCATGTTCACTGATACACCGCGTTCCCTCACTGCATGTTCACTGATACACCGCGTTCCATCACTGCATGTTCACTGATACACCGCGTTCCATCACTGCATGTTCACTGATACACCGCGTTCCATCACTGCATGTTCACTGATACACCGCGTTCCATCACTGCATGTTCACTGATACACCGCGTTCCATCACTGCATGTTCACTGATACACCGCGTTCCCTCACTGCATGTTCACTGATACACCGCGTTCCCTCACTGCATGTTCACTGATACACCGCGTTCCCTCACTGCATGTTCACTGATACACCGCGTTCCATCACTGCATGTTCACTGATACACCGCGTTCCATCACTGCATGTTCACTGATACACCGCGTTCCCTCACTGCATGTTCACTGATACACCGCGTTCCCTCACTGCATGTTCACTGATACACCGCGTTCCCTCACTGCATGTTCACTGATACACCGCGTTCCCTCACTGCATGTTCACTGATACACCGCGTTCCCTCACTGCATGTTCACTGATACACCGCGTTCCCTCACTGCATGTTCACTGATACACCGCGTTCCCTCACTGCATGTTCACTGATACACCGCGTTCCCTCACTGCATGTTCACTGATACACCGCGTTCCCTCACTGCATGTTCACTGATACACCGCGTTCCCTCACTGCATGTTCACTGATAAACTGATTTATTCTGATTCATTTGGAAATACAAAACAAACATAATATGTGTTTATTTTACAAAACACATATACATCGGGCATACACACATCTGTATTCAACAAGGAGCAGATCTAAAAAGATACGTCTGGTGATGAATACGGGTCTAGGTCCGCTCTGCTCTAACAGACAATACACTGCAGGATACGTCCAATACATATGTGGAATGTAAAGTCCCAAAAGAACACAGGGGGAAAAAAAAATTCAATTGGGATGTAGTTGAACTGTCAACAATGAACATAATAAATTAATATTTTTTGCACCTACTTAAGTCCCCTCGAGTGCAGGCTCCATTTGTGTGTGTGTGTATGTATATCTATCTCTCTCATATATATATATGTCTGTCTGTGTATCTATCAATGTATTTATCTACCTGTGTATGTATGTATGTATGTATGTATGTATGTATGTATGCATCAATGTATATGTATCTAAGTATGTATCTGTGTATGTATGTATATTTGTATGTATCTATGTACACTATATGGACAAAAGTATTCGGATGCTTGATCATTACACCAACAGGGACTGTAATGACATTGTATTCACATACATATACTGTAATATGGAGTTGGTCCCCCTTCTGCAGTGATAACAGCTTCCACTCTTCTTGGAAGACTTTCCACAAGATGTTGGAGCGTTTCTGTGGGAATTTGTGCCCATTCATTCTGTAGAGCATTTATGAGGCCAGGCACTGATGCTGGACGAGAAGGACTGGCTCACAATCTCCATTCCAGTTCATCCCTAAGGTGTTTGATGAGGTTGAGGTCAGGGCTCTGTGCAGGCCAGTCAAGTTCTTCCACACTGAACTCATCAAACCATGTCTTTGTAGTCCTTGCTTTGTGCACTGGGGCACAGTCATGTTGGAATACAAAAGGGCCTTCTCCAAACTGTTGCTACAAAGTTGAAAGCATTGTCCAAAATGACTTGGTATGGTGAAGCATTAAGATTGCCCTTCACTGGAGATAAGGGGCCTAGTCCAAACCCTGAAAAACAGCTCCATACCATTATCCCTCCTCCACCAAACTTCACAGTTGGCATAATGCAGTCAGTCAGGTAACGTCCTCCCGGCATCCGCCAAAACCAGACTCACCCATCTGACTGCCAAACAGAGAAGTGTGATTCGTAACTCCACAGAACACGTTTCCACTGCTCCACAGTCCAGTGCCTGTGTGCTTTACACCACTCCATCCGATGTTTGGCATTGGTCTTGGTGATGTGAGGCTGCATGCAGCTGCTCGGCCATGGAAACCCATTCTATTAAGCTCCCGCCGCACAGTTTTTGTGCTTACATTAATGCTGGTGGAAGTTCAAACCTCTTCAGCTATGGAATCAGCAGAGCGTTGGCGACTTTTACGCAACATGGGCCTTAGCAGTCGTTGATCCCGCTCTGTGATTTTACATGTTCTTCGTGACTGATTTGCTGTTGTTCCTAAACGCATCCACTTTCTAATAATATCACTTACAGTTGACCGTGGAATATCCAGCAGGGATGAAATTTCACGAACCGTCTTATTCAAAAGGTGGCATCTATCACAGTACCACACTTGGTGTCACTGAGCTCTTCAGAACGACTCATTTTGTGCCACAATTGTTTGCAAATGGAGACTGCATGGCTGGTGCTTGATTTTATACACCTCTGGCAATGGATCTGATTGAAACACCTCAGTTCAATAATAAACAGGTGTGGCCAAATACTTTTGTCCATTTAGTGTATCAATGTATGTATGTATGTATGTATGTATGACCATGGCCTTATCTGTGAGGAGTTTGTATGTTCTCCCTGTGTTTGCGTGGGTTTCCTCCGGGTGCTCCGGTTTCCTCCCATACTCCAAAAACATACTAGTAGGTTAATTGGCTGCTATCAAAAATTGACTCTAGTCTCTCTCTCTCTCTTTCTGTCTGTGTGTGTATGTTCGGGAATTTAGACTGTAAGCCCCAATGGGGCAGGGACTGATGTGAATGAGTTCTCTGTACAGCGCTGCGGAATCAGTGGCGCTATATAAATAAATGGTGATGATGATGATGATGTATGACCATTCCTCTGCGGCCTGGCTGCAGTCTCTGCACTGATGCGGTACACAAGCGGTTAAGCATCTGTGTTCTGCAGAGTGCTGATATTATCAGCAGTCAGAGGATCTGTGATTGACTCCCAGCGATGATTGAGTTCAGTACAACGCCTGCGACTGACTGATGCGTGACGGAGCCGAGCAGGAGGAAGAATATTCGATTCAGCTCAGTAACCAGAGTGCGATCCATAGAACAGACACCAGACACACACCTGGCACCAGAACAATGCTTAGTGTACTCCTTATTATCGAGGGTCTTCACAATATCTATTAAAGGGTCCAGAGGACCTGCGAACGATTTATCAAACGGGTGTTTTCCCCGTCTATAAAGTACATTTTCAGTTTGCCCTATACAACAAAGGTTTATCACGGCGGAAAGAGTTTGGGCTGTCGGTGAGACTGCGTGTTCATGTGCAAGCCACACAGCTCATACATGCACATGTCTGCAGAATCCTGTTAACCCTTACCACCCCAAGCCAGTATCACAGGGACAGCAGAGTAATGCCCCCGTGAGATCAGCCTAATCACAGTAATAGAGGACTGATAAATAGACCCTGGAACACAGACAGATCTAGACCACAAACATGGCACAGACACGCCCAGGCCACAGACACGCCCAGGCCACAGACACGCCCAGGCCACAGACACGCCCAGGCCACAGACACGCCCAGGCCACAGACACGCCCCACAGACACGCCCAGGCCACAGACAATGAGCCCTTTGGACCAGACACTGTTCCATTCTCTACAACTGTACGAAGCGTTAAGCTTACAGTCAGGGTGTAAACCCATAATCTCATCTATCAACCCACCTCGAAATACATTACAAAGATGACTGAGGTGCACACATCGTTTTAAAACTATGTTATAAAAGCTACCGTAAATACAAATGTTTATCTGGAAAAGCGACCGGACCATTCAGCGGTCAGTCTCATCACTTACACAAACCAACACCCAAATGTGTTAATGTTGCGCAGAGCTTTGCAGAGAGACCATTCCTAAATGTTATCCCCATAAAATCTACTACCGGGACAGCGGCACTGGAGTCCAATAAGGGAAACATATAAAAGCGTGTTCCTTTATTCAGTGAGTTACAGATACACAGATTACCCAGAGGAATCGGAGCAGCTGTTGCCTCCTCCGAGGTAGGACTATGGATCCATATACAGGCTCTGACTCTCCAGGTATCCTCCGTGTGGACCGTAATGTGGAATAGTCAAGGAATGGTCAGGACAATTTGTCACAGAATGACCGATTAGCTCTGATTTCCTGTAGGAACCAGGCCGCTGAGGAGCACCCACCATAATCTACGCCGAGTACCCCAAAAAGCTTAAGCTCCAGCGTTAATGACTTAGGTGCAGTGGCGGTCTGGCTCCAGGACTTTAAAACATGAGGACTTCAAATACTAACCCCTTGGACTCCAGCAGCAGAACCAAAGCACCCACACATATCGCATTCATGTTTGGATAAATCTAAGATTATCTGGAGATTATTACTACACCAATATTGTTGACCTTATCCTTAACACACACAATGGCGGCACGCACTCCACACAGATTAGTGTCCTTTCATGTATTAAAGTGGTTAAATATCTCCGCAGGACCAGGACACATCCTAACTGAGCAGTAAGTCAGCCACGGATGCAACAGGCCAATTACTGCGCTCTCTAAATAGCCAGGTTACCCTGGAAACACCAACGTTCCCGAACCTGGAGAGAGGAGCCCAGAGAGGCAGCTTCATGTTACACTCACTGGAGACGAGCAGAGCCCTGATGTACTGCATGGGGCGTATAACCCGACTATAACCAGACCAGGCTTCCATCACACCCTCTCTGCCATGAGTGCTATTCCCACAAGGGCCATCGTTGTGGCTGGAGTACTGAGCCCACAGGGATCTCTATTCATGTACTGTACATGGATGTGATAACTGGGACACGTGGGGGCACAGAGTTATTCCGGATCTCCGATATCTATAGGAAACTAAAGTAAAGGAACAGGGACATTTAGCCCCCAGAAGTAGCGTACTGCTATTACCACATAACACATGACCTGCCGGGGAGGGGGCTAAGAACGTATCATGTAACATTACACAAGACAGCAGCTGATGCAAAGTACAATAAAAGTTCAACACAAAAATACAGAATTAAAACTAACTGTAAAATGACTAATTTCTTAATAACATCTGCTGATAAATATCTTTTCATACATCGTTAGCGCCACTAAACACTGACTAATCACTCCCTCAATGTCATGTACACGACACACGTCTCTAACGTCTTCCTTCTAGACACCCACTAAGATATCAGTGTGATACAACGACCTCCATATAGAGCCAAGCAGGAGCATGGCACAGAGCGGCACCTAGTGGCCAAGTCCGCACATTGCACCACTTGTCCAAGTCACTATCATAACCGCAGAATTTATATAGAACACTGGGCATTATAAGCTAATAAATGATAGTATTCTGAATCCAGCCAAGCGACATAAATGATATAATGCAGAATAAGAGTGAAGGTGATGATAACAGAGGAACATTAGAACTGGCTTTATACCACTGAATGTCATTTAGTCTGACACAATCTGACCCACGAAGCTCATGATCTAATGACGTTGTTTTCTCACTTTCAGTATTTATAGAAAGGAAGAAGTTAATGGCAACAAAGCGGAGCTGTATCCATACTACAGTTGTAACCTATAGATTCCATAGTACCTGATATAATTCTAATTGGTGACTGTGGCTATCAGACAGGGTCATCCTGCAGTAGGAGGAATCTTTCCTTGTCCCTGAAGACTCCAGGGTGAGATGATTTCACCGTAATAAAACACAGTCACACCACTGAAAGCCTGTCACCTAGTACCCAGCAATAAAAGACTGCATTAACATGTCCTGACACTCTTTACTGCTGTCATCAGCTGTAACCTCTTCAGCACACACAGATTCTACATGGGGGTATGGACAGGGTAACGAGGGGGCACACTGGGTAAGAGAGGAGCATGGGTACTAAAATCATGGGCAGGGTCATTTATAAGGACTGGGCATTGGGTACAGACAGCAGGAGAGAGGCTGGCACAGGGAGATGGGTACAGACAACAGGAGCGAATCTGGCACAGGGAGATGGGTACAGACAGCAGGAGAGAGGCTGGCACAGGGAGATGGGTACAGACAGCAGAAGAGAGTCTGGCACAGGGAGATGGGTACAGACAGCAGGAGAACGTCTGGCACAGGGGGATGGGTACAGACAGCAGAAGAGAGTCTGGCACAGGGGGGTGGGTACAGACAGCAGGAGAGAGGTCGGCACAGGGGGATGGGTACAGACAGTAGGAGAACGTCTGGCACAGGGGGATGGGTACAGACAGCAGAAGAGAGTCTGGCACAGGGGGGTGGGTACAGACAGCAGAAGAGAGTCTGGCACAGGGGGGTGGGTACAGACAGCAGAAGAGAGTCTGGCACAGAGGGATGGGTACAGGCAGCAGGAGAGAGGCTGGCACTGGGTACAGACAGCTGGAGAGAGGCTGGCTAATGGGGATGGGTACAGACAGCAGGAGAGAGGTCGGCACAGGGGGATGGGTACAGGCAGTAGGAGAGAGGCTGGCACTGGCAGGAGGGTACAGACAGCTGGAGAGAGGCTGGCTAATGGGGATGGGTACAGCCAGCAGAGAGAGGTTGGAACAGGGGAATGGGTACAGCCAGCAGGAGAGAGATTGGCACAGAGGGGTGGGTACAGATAGTTAGAGACTGGCAAATCAGGATGGGTACAGACAGCTGGAGATAGGATGGCACAGGGAAGGCAGGTACAGACTGCTGAAGAAAGCCTAACACATTAGGATGGGCACCGACAGATGGAAAGAGGCTGGCACATTGGGATGGTTACAGACAGCTGGAGAGAGGTCGACACAGGGGGATGGGTACAGACAGCCAGAGAGAGGATGGCACATGGGAGATGGGTACAGACAGCTAGAGGGAGACTGGCACTGGCTGGAGGTTACAGACATATGAAAAGAGGTTGGCACAGACAGATGGGTACAGACAGCGAGAGAGAGGATGGCACAGGGGGCAGGTGCAGACTGCTGGAGAAAGCCTGGCACATTGGGATGGGCACCAACAGATGGAAAGAGGCTGGCACATTGGGATGGGCACAGACAGCTGGAGAGAGGCAGGCACAGACAGACAGGTACAGACATGAGGAGAGAGGCTGGCAGAGGACAGCAAATTTGGAGTTTATAGTCTGTTGCACCATTACACATTGGATATTTACACCTTGGGAAGCAGTGGCATCATATAATGCTGAACAGTGAATAGGATAATGTAGATCTAGAGCCCCAGAGATGTATTAGAGGGAAAAAAGGCAAAAAGGAAGAGAAAACGTAACGTGGATTACAGTGATGTCATACATGTGGGCGTGGCATAGTTACTGAGTACAGATGGATGCGGCGTATGCAGTCATGACTTACATGGTACAAACATGGGACCACGTGCTGCTTATACACCAGTGATAGGCAACATGGTTCGGCCTCGCACCACCTTTAATCTCAGTAATAAAGTAAACAATAAGTTTAATCAGGAAGGAAGAGAAACCTTTTGTAATAACATATCAGCAGCTGGTGAGAGCTTGGAGGGCCGTCTGTTGCCCATCAGTGATATACACAATGCTCATATACTCTGTACTGTGTACTAACATCACAGTGTTGGATATCATCATCATCACCATTTATTTATATAAATGGATATGGACTGCAGTACCTATCTATGCCTGAAGGGGGCATTCAGAGTTCAGAAATACATTATAGGACACTAGCAGTGAAATGGTTAAAATAGAGCGATCAGGAAATTATAAAATAAAACACATATAGATGGGACTTTATCATGGTCCATTATGCTCAGCACTAACACTATACGGTTCCCATCCTAAGAATTCTGCTGGTGTCATACATCTCCAACTCAATAACGTGTCACATAACACGCTTCTGGGCAGAAGAGCTTACAGTGGCGGTGAACGCCCTAAATGTCATGATATAAGAAAACCAACTCAGTCAAAACCTACAACGTCTCATACAACACTACAATTACTCAGGGAAAACTATGACACATTGTTACAGTGAATACGCCCACAATCCCAATAAGTATATATGTGTGTGTGTGTGTGTGTGAAATAGATTTTATTTTGTCTAATAACACTAAGAATACAGAGACAAAGTCGAGCCAAAAACTGACAATCACAATTCAATTATTATCCTGATCACAAAAAAAACACACACTGAGCTCCACGCCTGATATACCCAATATGTCCACACACACGTCATCTGAGCCCAATCGTCTCTGGTCATAGACGTACTACAACTCCATCTTCCTGGTATCCACCCATACACTATCCTCCCATCCAATCAGCCACTCACCAAAGTCTATCTGCATCCAATCATCCCACATACACCACTATATCATCTTTATAAATAAACTATCCACCAACATACTATCCAACCATCATCACCAAACACCCCAACATACTATCCAACCATCATCACCAAACACCCCAACATACTACCCAACCATCATCACCAGACACCCTCAACATATTATTTTACTATGATCACCAGAAATCCCGAAACATACAGTCATGGCCAAAAAATTTGAGAATGACAAGTATAAGTTTTCACAAAGTTTGCTGCTTCAGTGTTTGTAGACCTTTTTGTCAGATGTGTCTATGTTATACTGAAGTAAACGTACAAGCATTTCATAAGTGTCAAAGGCTTTTATTGACAAATACATTAAGTTTATGCAAAGAGTCAATATTTGCAGTGTTGACCCTTCTTTCTGAAGACCTCAGCAATTCGCCCTGGCAGCTGTCAATCAACTTCTGGGCCACATACTGACTGATGGCCGCCCATTCTTGTCTAAATCAATGCTTGGAGTTTGTCAGAATTTGTGGGTTTTTGTTTGTCCATCCGCCTCTTGAGGATTGACCACAAGTTCTCAATGGGATTAAGGTCTGGGGAGTTTCCTGGCCATGGACCCAAAATTTCGATGTTTTGATCCCCAAGCCACTTCATTATCACTTTTGCCTTATGGCAAGGTGCTCCGTCATGCTGGAGAAGGCCTTGTTCATCACCAAACTGTTCTTGGATGGTTGGGAGAAGTTGCCCTTGGGGGATGTTTTGATACCATTCTTTATTCATGGCTGTGTTCTTAGCCAATGGAGTGGGCTCACTCAAAATTTTGCCTGAGAAGCAACCCCACACATGAATGGTCTCAGAATGCTTTACTGTTGGCATGACACAGGACTGATGGTAGCGCTCACCTTTCCTTCTCTGGACAAGCGTTTTTCCAGATGCCCCAAACAATCTGAAAGGGAATTAATCAGAGAAAATGACTTTACCCCAGTCCTCAGCAGTACAATCCCTGTACCTTTTGCAGAATATCAGTCTGTCCCTGATGTTTTTCCTGGAGAGAAGTGGCTTCTTTGCTGGCTTCTTGACACCAGGCCATCCTCCAAAAGTCTTTGCCTCACTGTGCATGCAGATGCACTCACACCTGCCTGCTGCCATTCCTGAGCAAGTTCTGCACTGGTGGTGCCCCAATCCCGCAGCTGAATCAACTTTAGGAGACGTCCTGGCGCTTGCTGGATGTTCTTGGGCACCCTGAAGCCTTCCCAATTATTGAACTTCTCTCCTTGAAGTTCTTGATGATCCGATAAATGGTTGATTTAGGTGCAATCTTACTAGCAGCAATATCCTAGCCTGTGAAGTCTTTTATGTGTAAAGCAATGTTGACTGCATGTGTTGCCTTGCAGATAACCATGGTTAACAGAGGAAGAACAATGATTTCAAGCACCAACCTCCTTCTAAAGCTTACAGTCTGTTATTCTAACTCAATCAGCATGACAGAGTGATCTCCAGCCTTGTCCTCGTCAACACTCTCACCTGTGTTAACGAGAGAATCACTGATCTGATGTTTGTGGCAGGGCTGAAATGCAGTGGAAATGTTTTTGGGATAAAGTTTATGGTCATGGCAAAGAGGGACTTTGAAATGAATTGCAATTCATCTAATCACTCTTCATGACATTCTGGAGTATATGCAAATTGCCATCATAAAAACTGAGGCAGCAGGCTTTGTGAAAAATAATATTTGTGTCATTCTGAAAACTTTTGGCCATGACTGTACATGGCTGGGTGCCGGAAAGTTAGCCGCATATTTCCCACAGTGCGATGTTTGCTCCATCTGTAACAACCCTAAGAAATAAAATACAATTCCTAGATGAACAGAACATTTATATCATTCTCAAAACTTTTGCCCATGACTGTACTATCCACCCATCATCACCAGAAATCCCAACATACTATCCTACCATCATCTATGGAGACCGCCTAACCTACTATCCTTCCTCCAACATTCACTCCCATTTCACCACATACTACTCTACCCAATCACCAAAAGACACCCCCAACATAGTAACCTGACATCATGAGCAGACTCCCCCCACCATCCACTGACATCCTCCACATCATCATCCACAGACAGTGCACGATCATCGAGCAATCTAACCAAATGTAGAGGCTCCATTGTGAATAATGTGGAGCTGTGATGACGTGCAGATAAGAGGCCACTTTCTCTCTCCTTAATGTGCCGCAGATCTTGTGCCCTCAGCCTGGACAATCAATGTCTCCTGATGCTTCCAGATGGGACTCGTTGATACTGACTGTCTACAGATATAATGTGATCTGTAATAAAACCATCTCAGGCCAGTTACAGAGATGAGTTTCACGGCTGTGACCAGGCTCTGGATGAATACTGGGTATATAACCTGTCACTGAGACAGACGCCAACATTACAGATAAAGGAAATCTCTACGTGTAGTCTTCTCATGGAACAGCCTGTCAGTTAGGGAGGTTCCCATCATTCTTATTATCTATACATCTTTATGTATATATGGGGATAACCCTGAGCATATCACAAACAGGGCTCCTATGTGAGTTTCTCCAATTAACCGGACTAGGTGTAATTTTTTACCTTATTTGGGACCTATATGAAGGATGGGGTTAATTTTATGACCTGAGCAAGAATCATGTCACATGGGTGTTCTGATTTTTACATTTTAAACTTACAGCAGCCAATGACACAACTGAGACACACAGGGAAACAACAGCGCCCCCCTACTGTACAGCTGGCTTTATTCACAATGTAAATCCCCCAAAAACTAACTATATACTGGCAGATTCCCCTCTGCACCACCCATGGGTATCATTTATTTACTGCATTTTCTGTTCTCACAATCCCCCCCCATACTACAAACAGTGTACACCAACCTCCCCAATCCCCCACATCTGGATGAGATCATATCCAGTGTATTGTATGATCCAGGAAACTGCAGCCATAGAAGAATTATACCTGTTTGCACTAAGGCAGCCGCATTTTACCGAGGACGGGTGTCTGATAAGTTATAGGTCATGTAAGAAATTGGACCCCTCTCACTCCGATGAGACGGCTTCATTGTGCTGATGAAAACATGAGGTGTAATTACAGTGCAGAACAGATCTGTATTCAAAGCTAAACCACAAAGCTTATTATTCAGAAGCTCCAGTGATTTGCAAACCTGTCTCATCTCTCAGAAACCTCAGTAATTCTCTTTCCGCTATGATGTCGCCTCCCTGCCCCCAACTTCTACCCTGCAGCGGGAGGCTCCGCCCCCGCGTTTCCCCTCATCCTGTCCTACAGCAAGTGGTACGGAGGGTTAAATAAACTCCATGGTAATCTCCTGTAGTCTAATAGCAGAACAGTGATGTCATCAGACTGCTTCATATAGCGATGACATCACCCTTCATATGTTTGCGGATTATGTGGAGAACATACAGAAAAACACCAGGAAAATCCGTACTTCCAGCAATTAAGGTGGATCCGTCATCACAATATAAACTACAATGATGTTATAAGCTTTGTGCAATCTTCCATTAATTCAAATTATTCCACTCTATCAAACACTAACAACTAGAAACTAATTTATTCCCATAGTTGTTGGATCACTTAAATTCACACCTATTCAAAACAGGAGGATAATGGTTGTATATCTAGACATCTATCTATCTCTATATATATTCCCTCTTCCGGCAAGAACAGCAGCATTGGGAGCCATCTTTCTGTAAAGACTACCAGAATGTCTGACGACTCGGAGTCCTCTCTTTTATTTTCATAGAATTACACCAACATTATCCAGAATTAACACGAAACATGAGAGGAGGAAACCAACAAGTAAATATCTCCATAATAAATGGTCACCATGTGACAGAGACATATTGTCAGAAACTTAACAAAACAAAATCAAATCGGAAAAGTTTGTCCAGTAATAATGTATAATAAGAGCGATGCCGAAGATCTTCTCACCATGAGGACTATTTATGACGTTCGACATTAGGCCAAGTGTTAGCGTTGTGGCAGTTTGTGGTTAATATTTTAAAGCCGTATCTTCCAGTAAATGTTTCTGCTGGAGTCAGACACAGTTACCCTGATGTTCCTTTTGTGCAATGATCTAATGCTCAGCTATACAGCTTCAGGATTAATTATAGGAGATAAGGAGGCCTTGCACAGATAATATCTCACTATAGCTAGTTAGAATGTGTGATGACTGAGGCCCTGCCTTGCACACCGTAAACTGCTTATAACATAAACACCAAGTATAAATCACTCATACTTATCGGCTCACATCATTTTATAGCTTTGTTTTACTATGTAAAGTTAGAAAGCAGAGGTCAATATAGGAGGTCTGACAGTATGTGCTCTGTATTCTATACCATACAGCAGATACCTATATAGATATATATGTTCCCTTATCCTGTCATTCCCAACCATACAGCCTCTGATCCTTATCCTGTCATTCCCAACCATACAGCCTCTGATCCTTTATCCCATCATTCCCAACCATACAGCCTCTGATCCTTTATCCCATCATTCCCAACCATACAGCCTCTGTTCCTTATGCTGTCATTCCCAACCATACAGCCTCTGTTCCTTTATCCTGTCATTCCCAACCATACAGCCTCTGTTCCTTTATCCCATCATTGCCAACCATACAGCCTTTGTTCCCTTATCCCGTCATTCCCAACCATACAGCCTCTGTTCCTTATCCTGTCATTTCCAACCATACAGCCTCTGATCCTTATCCCATCATTCCCAACCATACAGCCTCTGTTCCTTTATCCCATCATTCCCAACCATACAGCCTCTGTTCCTTTATCCCATCATTCCCAACCATACAGTCTCTGATCCTTTATCCCATCATTCCCAACCATACAGCCTCTGTTCCCTTATCCCATCATTCCCAACCATACAGCCTCTGTTCCTTATCCTGTCATTCCCAACCATACAGCCTCTGTTCCTTTATCTCATCCTTCCCAACCATACAGCCTCTGTTCCTTTATCTCATCATTCACAACCATACAGCCTCTGTTCCTTATCCCATCATTCCCAACCATACAGCCTCTGTTCCTTTATCCCATCATTCCCAACCATACAGCCTCTGTTCCTTATCCTGTCATTCCCAACCATACAGCCTCTGTTCCTTTATCATGTCATTCCCAACCATACAGCCTCTGATCCTTTATCCCATCATTCCCAACCATACAGCCTCTGTTCCTTTATCCCATCATTCCCAACCATACAGCCTCTGTTCCCTTATCCCATCATTCCCAACCATACAGCCTCTGATCCTTTATCCCATCATTCCCAACCATACAGCCTCTGATCCTTTATCCCATCATTCCCAACCATACAGCATCTGTTCCTTTATCCCATCATTCCCAACCAGTCTCTGATCCTTTATCCCATCATTCCCAACCATACAGCCTCTGTTTCCTTATCCCATCATTCCCAACCATACAGCCTCTGTTCCTCATCCTGTCATTCCCAACCATACAGCCTCTGTTCCTTTTTCCCATCATTCCCAACCATACAGCCTCTGTTCCTTATCCTGTCATTCTCAACCATACAGCCTCTGTTCCCTTATCCCGTCATTCCCAACCATACAGCCTCTGTTCCTTTATCTCATCATTCCCAACCATACAGCCTCTGTTCCTTAGCCTGTCATTCCCAACCATACAGCCTCTGTTTCTTATCCCATCATTCCCAACCATACAGCCTCTGTTCCTTTATCCCATCATTCCCAACCATACAGCCTCTGTTCCTTATCCTGTCATTCCCAACCATCAGCCTCTGTTCCTTTATCATGTCATTCCCAACCATACAGCCTCTGATCCTTTATCCCATCATTCCCAACCATACAGCCTCTGTTCCTTTATCCCATCATTCCCAACCATACAGCCTCTGTTCCTTTATCCCATCATTCCCAACCATACAGTCTCTGATCCTTTATCCCATCATTCCCAACCATACAGCCTCTGTTCCCTTATCCCATCATTCCCAACCATACAGCCTCTGTTTCTTATCCTGTCATTCCCAACCATACAGCCTCTGTTCCTTTATCCCATCATTCCCAACCATACAGCCTTTGTTCCCTTATCCCGTCATTCCCAACCATACAGCCTCTGATCCTTATCCCATCATTCCCAACCATACAGCCTCTGTTCCTTTATCCCATCATTCCCAACCATACAGCCTCTATTCCTTTATCCCATCATTCCCAACCATACAGTCTCTGATCCTTTATCCCATCATTCCCAACCATACAGCCTCTGTTCCCTTATCCCATCATTCCCAACCATACAGCCTCTGTTTCTTATCCTGTCATTCCCAACCATACAGCCTCTGTTCCTTTATCTCATCCTTCCCAACCATACAGCCTCTGTTCCTTTATCTCATCATTCCCAACCATCAGCCTCTGTTCCTTATCCTGTCATTCCCAACCATCAGCCTCTGTTCCTTTATCATGTCATTCCCAACCATACAGCCTCTGATCCTTTATCCCATCATTCCCAACCATACAGCCTCTGTTCCTTTATCTCATCCTTCCCAACCATACAGCCTCTGTTCCTTTATCTCATCCTTCCCAACCATACAGCCTCTGTTCCTTTATCTCATCCTTCCCAACCATACAGCCTCTGTTCCTTTATCTCATCCTTCCCAACCATACAGCCTCTGATCCTTTATCCCATCATTCCCAACCATACAGCCTCTGTTCCTTTATCTCATCATTCCCAACCATACAGCCTCTGTTCCTTTATCTCATCCTTCCCAACCATACAGCCTCTGTTCCTTTATCTCATCCTTCCCAACCATACAGCCTCTGTTCCTTTATCTCATCATTCCCAACCATCAGCCTCTGTTCCTTATCCTGTCATTCCCAACCATCAGCCTCTGTTCCTTTATCATGTCATTCCCAACCATACAGCCTCTGATCCTTTATCCCATCATTCCCAACCATACAGCCTCTGTTCCTTTATCTCATCATTCACAACCATACAGCCTCTGTTCCTTATCCTGTCATTCCCAACCATCAGCCTCTGTTCCTTTATCATGTCATTCCCAACCATACAGCCTCTGATCCTTTATCCCATCATTCCCAACCATACAGCCTCTGTTCCTTTATCTCATCCTTCCCAACCATACAGCCTCTGTTCCTTTATCTCATCATTCCCAACCATCAGCCTCTGTTCCTTATCCTGTCATTCCCAACCATCAGCCTCTGTTCCTTTATCATGTCATTCCCAACCATACAGCCTCTGATCCTTTATCCCATCATTCCCAACCATACAGCCTCTGATCCTTTATCCCATCATTCCCAACCATACAGCCTCTGTTCCTTTATCCCATCATTCCCAACCATACAGCCTCTGTTCCTTTATCCCATCATTCTCAACCTCGGTCAGGAGAAGACAACTCTCACTGACCATCTACGCATTTTTGCAACACATACTAAGGCACATGCACACGCCTCATCTAGCCGCAATGTATCACAGAAGACAGTTTACAGGGTTACAGCTCGCACTTAAATGAGGGAATTTGCAAGAAAAGTGAAAGTGGGGAATTGGGACAAACTGGGAGTTGTGACACCAGACGAATAACTGACATTATAAACACTCATCCTGTGGTTAATAATAGTATGGCTCCCCCAGGTGAGTGGCAGCATAGTCCTCCGTGCCCTGTGCCAAGGATAATGACATTACCTGGCGGAGTGGCAGTGAGAAGAGGCAGGGTGAGGGCACAATGCTCCCAGGAAGGGACGGACGTGGATTCACAAAATGGAGCAATCACCAACAGAAGGGCCCTGTGGTACTGAGGAGACAATGGGTGACAAGCCCTAATGCCCGGGAAAATGGGGATGTTTTCGCTGGCAATAGGTTTTTCTTTTCGATTCGCCCTATACATGAAAGGGCCACCGCCTGGGATAACAGCACAGTGAAGCTGCGGTACTGCCGCGGTGTCTGTTCTGCCATCACCACTCTCCTGGTACATAGGCTGTGTGACGGAACTGCGCACCAGTGTACTCGCAGTAATTGGTATGGCATTGTGCACCAGTGTACACGCAGTGTTTGGTATGGCATTGTGCACCAGTGTACTCGGAGTAATTGGTATGGCATTGCGCACCAGTGTACACGCAGTGTTTGGTATGGCATTGCGCACCAGTGTACACGCAGTGTGTGACTGCATTGTGCACCAGTGTACACGCAGTGTTTGGTATGGCATTGTGCACCAGTGTACAGACAGCGTGTGACTGCATTGTGCACCAGTTTATGGGCTGTATTGGTATGGCAGTGTGCAGCAGTGTACGGGTAGTGTCTGACTGAATTGTGCACCACTATAGTGAAAGGTATGGCAGATTTGTAGACCGGATATATTTGATAAAGCTCAATAACCCTAAGCACACAGAATACAGGGGAAAGATTCAGCAAAAGGGGATAGAAAATATTAACAGTACTTGTTGGGCCGATTCAGAGTGTGACATACGCTAGTTTGTGTAGTGTATCTGTGTGTTTTTTTCCACTGTGCATGCTCAGGTGAACGTACACAACCGCGTCTATTCAGACCTGTGACTTTTTGGCATGTACGACTCCTTGCGCCTGAAGAGGAGTAACGGGGGAGGTAGAGTTGTCCTAACGTAGGCAAATACAGTAAGCGGGTGTTCCAGCAACACGACTGAAAACGCTTAAGTAACAAAGTAACACTTGAACTAGCGAAACTGCTTGTAATTAGAGATTTGCAGATGGTTATTGAGATTTTAGTAGTTGTGACATATAATATAGAAGGTTCTTGCACAACTTGTCAAGCGGACGCCTCTGCTACCCTGAATATGGCGCACGTAGACTTGCACTTGTGTACAACCTCTTTAATAGCCGCATTCTCTGATTCAGGCCCATTGTGTATGAGCAGCGATAGGGTCAGATCTGTCCTAGAACGACCACAAAGTGCCAGTCGGGGGACATTATACAAATTATTACTGCGGTTTATATAAAAGGTAGGGCTGCCCTCTTGTTATCAATGTTCCTTACTGTGTTCCAGTACATGGTCTGCAGTGTGGAGATGGCATAGCGTGCCAGTGTATGGAGGCAATGCCAGCTGTTGTGGTGGCATTGACCTGTGTTAGTAACTCTGCTTGCCCCCCACTCAGCGGGATAAAAGCGCCAGTTCTTACACCCCAGATGTACACTGACATACTACATCCAACGCCAGGACCCCAGGATGTGATTTTCAGCATGGTGCTGCGTAGCCCCCACCTCTCTGTCACAGCCCATGGTCCAGGGAGCCGCTGCGTGCTGCCTGCGGCCCCCAGACCGCTGCCGCCACTCACCTAATACACTGCGACACTTCCATGATACAGTGTGTAGTACTGCCCGGAGCCAGGAGCACCGAGACATCCATTAACTCATTCACTGCCAACACCCAGCTGGGCACACACCTCACATCAGGAACACTGGCAGAGTCTCCTCCACCCAAACATGTCACCCCTTATTAATAACTGGACTTCACCCTCCACATCCATATGCCGATTCCATCATTAGCATAAAAAGAAAGCTATATGTAAATGAGGAGCATGCATACTGATGAGGGCGGGACCATTCCTTATCTCAGTATGCAGAGGTCCCTGGAGACCACAGGGCTGCACTATGAGATAACATTGTGCCTCCAATCTCATCTCAGGTGAAAGGTCACCCTGTGTATGAATAGCACTTTAACCCCCTCACCGCTGCGTTCCATATATTAGTATATCAGAAAGCTGTGTGCTACAGACCTTATCCTATCCCTGGTCAGACAGTGCACTTCTGTCCCACGCTGGGCATGAGGAGGTTAATGTCGCAGTCTGTCTGGATTCTAATTGCCAGTAATGCGCTGCCCATATCATATGCTGGACATCTTCTCCGGAGACATCAATCACTGCTGGTGTCAGCCAGGACCTTGTGCTTGTCCTAGTAACTGAGGAATAGGAGTGCGCCAGGATAAACCGTCACGGCCTTACCCGCGCTTCAACCAGGGCCCCAATACCAGTCCCCTCCGCACAGACATGCCAGCTGTAATCACATTATACTGGCGCAGTGTCTGTCCAAACCAGGGCGTATACAGGGGCTCTAATTCTGGGGGTCATTAACTAAAGAAGGTCGCCACATCCTTATAGAGCCACTATCCAACATTACTATATCATCACCATCAGCTATTTATATAGCGCCACTACTTCCGCAGCGCTGTACAGAGAACTCACATCAGTCCGTGCCCCATTGGAGCTTACAGTCTATATTCCGTAACACACACACACAGAGAGAGACTAAGGTCAATTTAATAGCAGCCAATTAACCTACTAGTACCGTATGTTTTTGGAGGGTGGGAAGAAACCAAAGACGGGGAGAACATACAAACTCCACACAGACCATGATCAGGAATCGAACACATGACCCCAGCACTGTGAGGCAGAAGTGCTAAATACTAAGCCACCGTGCTGCCCATAATATATGTGAAATACTGTGGATTACTGAACTAAATAATATACATAAACTACCAGGTATGTTTATACTAAATATATCCACCGAGCTCTCACTCGCTGCAGGCAGCCATGGTAGGATTGAAGAGCTTCTCTATCTACACAGGCACAGTGTGAGTGTCAGACTTGTAGTCTTGCTTTGCAGAAATGCGCAGAGTGAATTGGTGGATTCATACAAAGGCGCACAACGACCATCGCTTCCAGTAACGAAGAATTAAGCACGATACACTCCATTACAACCTCTATTCAATGCAAACTAACCTGGCCTGAGAATAAACGGATAGTAAGCAGGGTGGCCAGAGCCGTCATCTTGTTTATAAGAATAATCCTAATTTCATTAGTATAAAGATATAGGGAGGAAGATAAATCATGTTGTCTCTGCTGCAGATGTCTCATAGTAGTTACCTCTACAACATTTACATGGCAGGAGAGACTTCAGTCCTAAACCATCGTAAGCTGGATACAAGACGCAAGATCAGGGGCGTGGCTGGGGGGTGAGTGGGCCGATCCCATAGTGGGCTATCTTGGGTCGAGTCACCGGGCTACTTGCTTTTTATTTTTTCTTTCAAAATGTTCCTAATAGGCTGCTGAGCCGAGTCCCGCCCCAGGGTGAGGTTTGCCAGCCCTCCCCTTTGCAGGATTCTAGTAGAACCCCAGAATAATGAGCAGGAACCAGCGCCTGTTTCGGCACCGGGACACACCCACTTTTCTCATCAATCCTGAACCTCACGTTTTCTTCTGCATAGAACAGTATTTTTTGGGTGTGGTGTTTGTTCCTTCCTCCCAGGGTAACATAAAATCCCAGATGGACTAAATTTATTGGATGTTCCTATCACAATCTATAAAAAAAATAATCTGGGGTGATAGTGTGTGTGGGCTCCTGTGTCCCCTACAGACCACAGGACACAGGAAGTAGCTGGGGAATCAGTCACTGAGACAATGGAGTAGAGGTGACCTGTATTCCATTCACTGGACGACCTACAGGAAGACTCAGACATACAACAGAACAATGAAATCCAATATCCAGGAGTGTGTCCTTCCCCAGGCGATGACCCGAAACAAATCTTTAAGACAGTCACATGCCTGGACACACAAGTGCGGAGTCAGAGGACTGCCATCAGCACCCAAGAAAGGGTTAATAATCCATTAAATAACAGGGGACTGGAAGGCAGAGATAAGGGAAGAGAAATGAAAGATAAATGGAAGAGAATGAGGGAGGGAGGGACAGGGATGGAGAGCAAAATACAAATGAGAGAGAAGAAAAAAATATGTCCGGGGAAAGAAAAGCCGGAGAAATAAATCAGGGAGATAATGGTCAAGAGGTATTTATCTTCAATATGACACAGAGCCAGAAAAGGAGCCAGAATTCTGTATATAAGCTGCGGGAGACAGCGGTGGCTGCTGGCCTCTGAAGTTGGACATGGTCTAGACTCTACAGCATAGATTAGACTGTAAGCTCTACAGGATAGATAAACATGCTGTTGTGTGCATGGAAGTGTTTGCAGCGCCCTGAAAAACTATTCAGTCCCCCTCCTTTTTTTCACATTTAGAATTTCACAGTCTGGAATTGATTTTTTTAGATTGGGAGTTTTTATTTCCAAGTCATACATTCATCGTTACGGAGTCTTGTCTCCCATAAGAAAGATAATACAATGAAAAGCACTTAAGTACTTTCCTCAAGAACAGAGCGAAAACTGCGTCAGTTTGTAGCGTATCTTGTGTGAAATTGCTCTGAAATTGATGCTCAATAAAATGCATTTGTTGCAAATAAAATAAATTGTTAAAAAAGAAAGGAACATAAGTTCCATAACCAGACGCATATGTTACTGTTAAGACACTTAACACTTTGCATACAATCGAAATTGTGTCCAATTTGAGCCAACTCTTTATCAGCCCCTATGTGTTTATTCATCTTGGTTAATAATTATTTAAACCCCCTCTGGCAGCTCTTACAGTCCGATGTGGACCAATATTTGTCGCTCATCCTTGCTCACTCTGGGTTAGGTCAATTGCGGAGCTGCAAGACCTTAAACTTGGTGTCCATGGGATTAAAGCCAAGGGGTAAATGTATGAACCAGATGATTCTACAAGCTGCCGGATATCAGCGACTTGCAGAATCCGCTGACTAATACATTTACCCCCAGGACTGCGACTGGGCTACGCTAGGACATCCATTTTCTCCATTTTTGCAGTTTGATTCGGATCACTGTCCAGGACACTTGACCATACTTCCCAACTGTTCCTGTTCTGGGGGACGGACAGGTAGAAGGCTTGTCTGGGAATGTTGGGAAGTGTCCCCCCGTCTCCGGGGTCCATGCAGCAGTACAAAGGTGTTTACTGGGGAGGGAAGGGGGTGGCTGGCCTAGTGCTTCAGCGGTGTTATGCACACCCCAGGAACGGTGCAGCCACCCCCCCTTTAGTGATTTAGCCACGCCCTTTAGTGACACAACCACGCACCCAACGCAAGAAGGCCGCACTACGTCCTAATTCAAACACTGGAACATTAGGTCTGATGTGCTCCATTCATGTTCCCATCATCCTCACATGTCCCACCTACATAGGTCATGCTGGGCATCATGTTTCCTGACTGGTCGGCAGTGTTTGATTTGTGTCATACATCTGCGTCATGTCAGTCTCATCGATCCACTACAAGACCCTGCAATATCCGTGGGGCAGGGATAAGGGTTTTTCAGGTGGGGCTGCTTTAAAGCCCTTTTTCTGGAGTGCCTCGGACATTGTTACCATGTACATAATCTTCCATCGCAGCCACTGACTTCTGTCGGTTATTGGTGACACAGTTGGACTCGCAGTAGCTTCTTTGACCAATGACCTTTTCTGGGACCTAAGTTTAGGGAGGGTGACGTTCTGATCTGGGCAGTGGTTCCTTCTCCATCCACTTCTGTACACTGGAGTGCACAGACCACCACGAACGGCATGGACAATGCCACGGACTCTTCCCCTGTTCCTCTCTATGATTATCTCCGAATTCATCTTTAGACTTTGTTTGATATATTTTTTTATATTTATTTTTTTAAAAGGCTCTACCATACTATAGGACATTATAGAGAGGGGAAGAACTGAGAACAGGTGATCCACTGATCTTACACAGGCAAATTGTGTGACTCAGGTAATATACGACACAATTACAGGGGGAATACTTTTTACATGTAATCATTTCTGCTTTGACTATTAGTAATTTGTGGAACATTTTTTCTCAAAGTAATGCATACCAGTAAGTGTTTACATGTCGATACAAAATGTTTGTAGCATCTTTCAGCATAAAGAACTAAAACTGGTGAACTGTGATTTCAAACATTGCTACACAAAGTCAGAGAGACCTGTCCCCAAAGATCTCACAATGTAATCAGGTAGAAGACTGCACACAGGTTGGCTGGTAAACAGTGCTGAATGGAATTTCATGTACAATAAATGATTGGACATTGCAACAAAGTTAACAATTTAGAAAGGATCATTTTAATTTAGATTTGACAGATGGTAACAGATGTAGGGTAATATGGAGAGAGCACCTAGGGTCAGAGAGAAAGGCTGAAGGTGTGAGAGAGGATAGGTAACCAGAGGTAAGTAGCAGTCAGAGAGAGACAGAGTAACGGACCATGATGAGATCTTTCCAGGGAATAGAAATATATAAGCGCCATGGTGTAGAGAAGTACAATACACTGATGTAAATACATGAGAGCGAATTAGCTGGTAATTTTGGGAAGAGGGAACTGATCCTAGCTGCTCAATGGATGGAGTGTAAATAAGAAAGACTGGATGCAGGTAGAACTAAAAAAAAGATTGTAAGCTCTTTGTATTACTGCTAATGTCTAGGATAAAACATGAAGGAACACAATTCCTTATTCAAACTAAATACAAAATGCCACAATGTGCCAAGAACATTCCCCCACCAGCTTCTACAGCGGAAAGACCCCTCTCCGCTCTCTCTATTATCCTCTCTCTATATTATGCTTCCTCCCCTCTATTCCTTCCATCAAACACCCCCCACATTGTTCTCGCTGTTTAGCATCATTATTGGTGTCAAATTAAATGACCTCCTGTGACAGCCGAGTCTGGCGCACGATATCAGGAGGGACAGGGAGAAAAATGGCAGCGAGCGGCGTCTTTAAAATAAAAAAACGAGAGTAAATTACCCTGCCTGAAAGGGAGCAATAATTAGCCCTGAGTAGCTTATTAAAAGGAGGTCACAGGCCAAGCAGCCATCTGGGATGTGTGTTTGCCACTGATTGTTTTTACACGGGATTCGCACACTGTATTAGCTTTCATGTCAATGCACCTGCCCAACCCACAGGGGGACACTTAACTCCTTCAGCGCTGGGAGGCATTCATCCTCATGTAATGCTATGTAGGAATCAGCCACTCAGAGGTGGCCTTAGCTGACCTTCAACATGGCAGGACATGCTGGAACTTGTAGTGCCACAGAGTATGAAGAAGACGTCCTATACTGGGATACACATGTAAAACAGCACCGAGGACAACATTTCTATTACCATTTACTGTACAGATATTTGCTGCTATTGGGCTACTGGGACTACAGTGACAGAACTGCCCTTTGTACCATCATTATAACACATTTATTTCTATATATTAAAACCATTAATAATTACTTTAGTAACTGGCATAATACATTGATCTATTTATACAAAACCAAGAATTGGAGGGAAATAAAAGCTATTAGAAATGAAAGGGAAACATGTATGTGATTGTAGTATGGGCGGTAAGATATTAAGGTACATGTGAGCCCTATGAAATTGCAGTGATCAGGCGCTTTCTGTGCCCAGGCTCCATCATGAGACCGGAGTAAGGAATGAAAGAGTTAACTCAGTAATATAAGCCTCTGATCCGTTATATCAAACGCAGAAATAAAAGGCAGTGCATTAAATGACTAATTATTATCCGAATGTCTTATTTATCAGATTAAATCTGCTGGGGGAGGGGAAGAGAAAAGGCATTTTGTAATTTCCATTTAGAAGGATTAGTGGGTACAGAGAGACTGGCATCAGTCCCTCCCCAGGTTTTTTTTGGAACAGTTATTGTACTCTGGTCTGATCGCTGCCTTTTATGATAACGCGGCTGGTGTAACGTGCGCAGAAGTTACACAGTGGGTGACAAGGACAGAAAGTGAGTCGCTCTCCTCACGCATTTCATCAGCGAGTATCATGTTCCTCATAATCCAGCTCTAGTCAGGACTACTTAAATCTAAACTGTCAGTGACTACATAGCCAGACACCCACTGACTAACCCCTCCAGACACTGCTATCCTACTGGGACTCCTACTGTTAGTCAGTGACTACATAGCCAGACACCCACTGACTAACCCCTCCAGACACTGCTATCTCTACTGGGACTGTTTCTGTTAGTCAGTGACTACATAGCCAGACACCCACTGAACTCTCCAGACACTGCTATCCTACTGGGACTCCTTCTGTTAGTCAGTGACTACATAGCCAGCCACTGACTAACCCCTCCAGACACTGCTATCTCTACTGGGACCCCTTCTGTTAGTCAGTGACTACATAGCCAGCCACCCACTGACTAACCCCTCCAGATACTGCTATCCTACTAGGACTCCTTCTGTTAGTCAGTGACTACATAGCCAGCCACCCACTGACTAACCCCTCCAGACACTACTATCCTACTGGGACTGTTTCTGTTAGTCAGTGACTACATAGCCAGCCACCCTCTGAACTCTCCAGATACTGCTATCCTACTGGGACTCCTTCTGTTAGTCAGTGACTACATAGCCAGACACCCACTGACTAACCCCTCCAGACACTGCTATCCTACTGGGACTGTTTCTGTTAGTCAGTGACTACATAGCCAGCCACCCACTGAACTCTCCAGATACTGCTATCCTACTGGGACTCCTTCTGTTAGTCAGTGACTACATAGCCAGACACCCACTGACTAACCCCTCCAGACACTGCTATCCTACTGGGACTCCTTCTGTTAGTCAGTGACTACATAGCCAGCCACCCACTGACTAACCCCTCCAGACACTGCTATCCTACTGGGACTGTTTCTGTTAGTCAGTGACTACATAGCCAGCCACTGACTAACTCCTCCAGACACTGCTATCTCTACTGGGACTGTTTCTGTTAGTCAGTGACTACATAGCCAGCCACCCACTGACTAACCCCTCCAGACACTGCTATCCTACTGGGACTCCTTCTGTTAGTCAGTGACTACATAGCCAGCCACTGACTAACCCCTCCAGACACTGCTATCCTACTAGGACTCCTTCTGTTAGTCAGTGACTACATAGCCAGACACCCACTGACTAACCCCTCCAGACACTGCTATCCTACTAGGACTCCTTCTGTTAGTCAGTGACTACATAGCCAGCCACCCACTGACTAACCCCTCCAGACACTGCTATCCTACTGAGACTGTTTCTGTTAGTCAGTGACTACATAGCCAGCCACCCACTGAACTCTCCAGATACTGCTATCCTACTGGGACTCCTTCTGTTAGTCAGTGACTACATAGCCAGACACCCACTGACTAACCCCTCCAGACACTGCTATCCTACTGGGACTCCTTCTGTTAGTCAGTGACTACATAGCCAGCCACCCACTGACTAACCCCTCCAGACACTGCTATCCTACTGGGACTGTTTCTGTTAGTCAGTGACTACATAGCCAGCCACTGACTAACTCCTCCAGACACTGCTATCTCTACTGGGACTGTTTCTGTTAGTCAGTGACTACATAGCCAGCCACCCACTGACTAACCCCTCCAGACACTGCTATCCTACTGGGACTCCTTCTGTTAGTCAGTGACTACATAGCCAGCCACTGACTAACCCCTCCAGACACTGCTATCCTACTAGGACTCTTTCTGTTAGTCAGTGACTACATAGCCAGCCACCCACTGACTAACCCCTCCAGACACTGCTATCCTACTGGGACTGTTTCTGTTAGTCAGTGACTACATAGCCAGCCACCCACTGACTAACCCCTCCAGACACTGCTATCCTACTGGGACTCCTTCTGTTAGTCAGTGACTACATAGCCAGACACCCACTGAACTCTCCAGATACTGCTATCCTACTGGGACTGTTTCTGTTAGTCAGTGACTACATAGCCAGCCACCCACTGACTAACCCCTCCAGACACTGCTATCCTACTGGGACTGTTTCTGTTAGTCAGTGACTACATAGCCAGCCACCCACTGACTAACCCCTCCAGACACTGCTATCTCTACAGGGACTGCTTCTGTTAGTCAGTGACTACATAGCCAGACACCCACTGACTAACCCCTCCAGACACTGCTATCTCTACAGGGACTGCTTCTGTTAGTCAGTGACTACATAGCCAGCCACCCACTGAACCCTCCAGATACTGCTATCCTACTGGGACTCCTTCTGTTAGTCAGTGACTACATAGCCAGCCACTGACTAACCCCTCCAGACACTGCTATCCTACTAGGACTCCTTCTGTTAGTCAGTGACTACAAAGCCAGCCACCCACTGACTAACCCCTCCAGACACTGCTATCCTACTGGGACTGTTTCTGTTAGTCAGTGACTACATAGCCAGCCACCCACTGACTAACCCCTCCAGACACTGCTATCCTACTGGGACTCCTTCTGTTAGTCAGTGACTACATAGCCAGACACCCACTGAACCCTCCAGATACTGCTATCTATACTGGGACTCCTTCTGTTAGTCAGTGACTACATAGCCAGACACCCACTGACTAACCCCTCCAGACACTGCTATCCTACTGGGACTGTTTCTGTTAGTCAGTGACTACATAGCCATCCACCCACTGACTAACCCCTCCAGACACTGCTATAATACTGGGACTGTTTCTGTTAGTCAGTGACTACATAGCCAGCCACCCACTGACTAACCCCTCCAGACACTGCTATCCTACTGGGACTGTTTCTGTTAGTCAGTGACTACATAGCCAGACACCCACTGAACCCTCCAGACACTGCTATCCCTACTGGGACTCCTACTGTTAGTCAGTGACTACATAGCCAGCCACCCACTGACTAACCCCTCCAGACACTGCTATCTCTACAGGGACTCCTTCTGTTAGTCAGTGACTACATAGCCAGACACCCACTGAACCCTCCAAACACTGCTATCCCTACTGGGACTCCTACTGTTAGTCAGTGACTACATAGCCAGCCACCCACTGACTAACCCCTCCAGACACTGCTATCTCTACAGGGACTCCTTCTGTTAGTCAGTGACTACATAGCCAGACACCCACTGAACTCTCCAGATACTGCTATCCTACTGGGACTGCTTCTGTTAGTCGGTGACTACTAGTTACTCTCTAGTCCCTCTTCAGTGATGACGAGCCCATGTATGTTGGGTGTATTTAGCCATGCTGGGAAACAGGCTGAGAGCTCATTTTAGCGATTAGTCTTTGTGTCATATTTAATAAAGTCTATCAGTGAGTTTGTGAAATGTGATACCACGCAGTCAGCGTGACAGATTCCTGTGACACAGAGGCGAAAGTGACAGACAGGGGTCTTCATAGTGAGAGACAGTCCGCACTTTCGTTGATGAATAATTGCTCACACTGACAACAAGATGGATTGTGTACGTCACCACCCGGGCATTAGGGGTACTCCTAGTTCACCCCACATTGCTGAATGGCACCTGGACTGGCATCGACTCGACACCATCCCCTCTGGTACAACACTGCTGATCAGAGTTACCACTTAATACGCCCATCACGTTATATAATAAGAGCTAAGATCATCAGTTACAGATGCAGCCATATTGGTAATTCACTTACCAAACTACTAATAGAGAAACACCAGGACAAGACCTAGAATAGCAATAAACTTTCTAATGAAATAAATTACAACCTTAATAAGATTTATCAAGATGGAAAAAAAGCCTTATGGCGTCTATTCCATTAGTTGTACAAGGTGATATTTAAGGAGATCATGTGAATACAATTTTATACAATAAATGTATTAGTACGTCAACCTGTTCTGTACCCTCTACACCTGTAAATGTAATGTAAGGCAAATATCACTAGATATAGATTTACTGTGACCCTCGAACACTAACTGGTGACACTGGAGGGATTTGTACAATCACATATACACACATTGCTGTCTATTATAGGAGAAAACCTCAAACCACTATCAACCCATCGGCAGATCTCCCACACATAGCCCCCCGCACCGTGCTGATGTCTGTCCTCCAACCACCCACACCAGGGAAATCTCCCACCTGTAACCCCCCTCACTGGACAGTTCCAACCCCTCTACCAATATAGACCATGTATTAAACATTCCTCTCTTTTCTTGTCTTTTACAGAACTCTCTCTGCAGCAAACTGACCCTTCCCTGTGTATTACACCACCCCCTCTATATCCGCCTGATCATTACCATCAATTACACCGTGCACTCGCTACGTCCACCTGACCCTTCCCTGTGTATTACACCACCCCCTCTATATCCGCCTGATCATTACCATCAATTACACCGTGCACTCGCTACGTCCACCTGACCCTTCCCTGTGTATTACACCACCCCCTCTATATCCGCCTGATCATTACCATCAATTACACGTGCACTCCCTACGTCCACCTGACCCTTCCCTGTGTATTACACCACCCCCTGTATATCCGCCTGATCAATACCATCAATTACACCATGCTCTCACTACATCCACCTGACACTTCCCTGTGTATTACACCCTTGACTCTGTAGCTGTCCACTCCGTTCGATCTATTACACCATCCTCTCTCTATAGCCATCTGTCCCTTCCCTGTCTATTACACCATCCTTTCTCTATATCCATCTGACCATTCCCTGTATATAACAATTATGTAGGTTTCTGCCCCTTCTCTGCTTATTACACCGTCCTCTCTATAGCCACCAGATTCCCATGTATTACATCGTCCTCTAACAATATCCATCCTTCTCTTCCCCACCCAGGTCTTCTATACCCTCCCAGCACATCCTAATCTACGACACCGTTGTCTCTATATTCTCCATCCCTTGTCTGTTTATTACACCGTCCTCTCTGTAGCTGACCGCCACTCCCTGTCTATTACATCATTCACACACTTTTTGCATTTATAATAGCAATGTTACAGCTGATTTTTCATGACCAGTAATATTAAACTACTGTAATAAAAGCAAAGTCAGTAAGTTCATGTAAAAGGACAAAGATTAATTTATTAGATAACAATTTTCAGTGAACAAAAAAAAATGAAAAAAGCATCATTTGCCATCTATGAGTCCATCTCCTTACAAAATATTTGTTGTGACACTCGGCGGGAATCACCAGTTTCTGAGTACATATAAAGTACATATACGGTATACATATGGTACATCATCATCATCATCAATTTATATAGCACCACTAATTCCGCAGCGCTGTACAGAGAACTCATTCACATCAGTCCCTGCCACATTGGAGCTTACAGTCTACGTTCCCTAATATACAGACAGACACACACACACACAGACACAGAGACAGAGAAACACAGACACACACAGACACAGAGAAACACAGACACACACAGAAACAGAGAAACACAGACACACACAGACACAGAGAAACACAGACACACACAGACACAGAGAAACACAGACATGGGTCACTTAAATAGCAGCCAATTAATCTACTAGCATGTTTTTGAAGTGTAGATTATACGAATCATATGTGGTACATATATGGTATACACATGTCATATATATGATACATAGTGCTGTCGCTCTGTAGCATTCTCCCCACTGTGTATTAGACCAACCTCTCTGCATATTAGACTATGTATTAGGCCGTCTTCCTTTAGTTGTCCCCTATCTGTGTATTAGACCTGTGTACCTGTAGTACTAAGCGTGCTCTGTGTGACAACATACAGAGGTATAATCAGGCACCATGTAACACACATGTAACATATATCAGGTCTATAGACGGTGTAGAGCAGTATTTATCCAGCACGGTGGGGGTTAAGGTGTAGTAGATGGGGCCCCCCCCTCTCAGCACAGTGTGTACATTGGGGGGGGCTCATTTGCAAGCAAATTGCCACAGTCATATCCTTATGTAAATGATTAGAAGTGTTTAGCTGCCCCAGGGCGTGTGTCTGAGAGGAACACCTGCTCCAGACCCAGCGGATTCTGTCTACACTGCGGTCACCTTCATGCAGGAGTCAGGGGCTCGTCTCTATATCGCAAATGTACAATAATAACAAATGTAGGATCTTACAGGAACAGCGCTGATCACAGAAACCAGAACACAGTCGTCTAGTGAGGGTTACTAGACAGCCCCCCCCCCATTTCCTCAGGGTTCATGGTACCAAGATTGCGGAGACCACTGACTGAGTGCCCTAAAAGTTGCAGAAAAACAATTAATCCATTTCCATAGTTTAGCAATGCAGACAATCAGCAAAAAGAAAACGTGTCTGTACCCAGCTCCGTAAAGCCAGCAGAAGAGTCAACTACACATATCTAATACACGAACCAAAGTATTGAGGGTAACTTGAATTAGAATGTACACAACAGTCTACATTATGTCACTATGATTGTAAACACAGTCCCATCACATTATACATGTAGCTCATACTCCTATAGAATGCCCCCAATTCCCCATCTTTACAGACACAGCAAGAACCCTGCTGCTGTATAGCCCGACACTCCCTCCATCTCTACCATCCGACAACCCCTGCTGCTGTATAGCCCGACACTCCCTCCATCTCTACCATCCGACAACCCCTGCTGCTCTATAGCCCGACACTCCCTCCATCTCGACAACCCCTGCTGCTGTATAGCCCGTCACTCCCTCCATCTCGACAACCCCTGCTGCTCTATAGCCCGACACTCCCTCCATCTCTACCATCCGACAACCCCTGCTGCTCTATAGCCCGACACTCCCTCCATCTCTACCATCCGACAACCCCTGCTGCTGTATAGCCCGACACTCCCTCCATCTCTACCATCTGACAACCCCTGCTACTCTATAGCCTGACACTCCCTCCATCTCTACCATCTGACAACCCCTGCTACTCTATAGCCCGACACTCCCTCCATCTCTACCATCCGACAACCCCTGCTGCTGTATAGCCCGACACTCCCTCCATCTCTACAACCCGACAACCCCTGCTGCTCTATAGTACGACACACCCTCCATCTCTACCATCCAACAACCCCTGCTGCTCTATAGTACGACTCGCCCTTCATCTCTACCATCCGACAACCCCTGCGACCCTATAGCCCGACACTCCCTCCATCTCTACCATCCGACAACCCCTGCTGCTCTATAGCCCGACACTCCCTCCATCTCTACCATCCGACAACCCCTGCTGCTCTATAGCCCGACACTCCCTCCATCTCTACCATCTGACAACCCCTGCTACTCTATAGCCTGACACTCCCTCCATCTCTACCATCTGACAACCCCTGCTACTCTATAGCCCGACACTCCCTCCATCTCTACTATCTGACAACCCCTGCTGCTGTATAGCCCGACACTCCCTCCATCTCTACCATCCGACAACCCCTGCTACTCTACTCTATAGCCCGACACTCCCTCCATCTCTACCATCCGACAACCCCTGCTGCTGTATAGCCCGACACTCCCTCCATCTCTACCATCCGACAACCCCTGCTGCTCTATAGTACGACACACCCTCCATCTCTACCATCCAACAACCCCTGCTGCTCTATAGTACGACTCGCCCTTCATCTCTACCATCCGACAACCCCTGCGACCCTATAGCCCGACACTCCCTCCATCTCTACCATCCGACAACCTCTGCTGCTCTATAGCCCGACACTCCCTCCATCTCTACCATCCGACAAACCCTGCTGCTCTATAGTCCTACCTTCCTTCGGTCTTCATAGACTCAGCAACTCCATTCCTTTACAGACCCATCCTCTACACCCATGTCCCCAAACTCCAACGATACAGCTTGACCCATCTCTGTCTCTATATCCTGTTCAGGAGCCAGTGGTATAAGTGACTATTTAGTCTTCTCTCCAAGCACAAACATTATATATTACTGTTATGCATACACTACTGGTACAGAAACTTTAAAAACAGTTTATAAAATGTTCCCTTATTCCACATTTGAGTGCAAAATTTAACACATTTCAGTATAAAGTGTTCACAGTCCTACCCTCACCCAACCACACAGCGTAACGAGTGAACTCAGAGCCATCACTCCAGCTTCATAGACTAGAAATTCTGTGAAATGCAACTTTATATATACAGTGCACAAAATTCCGTTCATCTCCAGCATAAACATTTCCTGATAATGACATCAGTCCACTAATAATGGAAAACATTTAGCACATTTGATGACAGGATGGCACACAACCAGACATGGGGAGAATCCACAACGGAAACACAGGATAAATCACAATGAACACTTGTAGAAGACATATTATATATATATATATATATATATATATATATATATATATATATATATATATATATATATATATATATATATATATATATATATATATATATACTGTGTATAGTATTAAGCAGGTGATCTACCTTTGCTTCTACCTACAGCCAGCAGGGGGAGTCCAGGAGAGCAGGAAGGATGGGTTATATAGAGAAAGAACACGTCAGAAACATCATTTTCTGCAGCATGCTTCTAAATAACCCCACAAAATCCCCCACACACCTTTAAAATGATGTATAATGAAAAAAAAGAACACAGCACACGACAAATGCACGGCAATGGTCAGGTCCACGGCACAGATTTAGGGCATTTCAGTTTTGCTGGCACAAAAATGGCCTTGAAAGTGAACCCGTCTCCTGCACATAGTAGAAGCAGCCATCTTGTGGGCTAATACCCAGCCTATGACTCACTAGGAAGTAGCCACATGCCTCAGTGATGTCACTACTTCCAGCAATCTTATTAATGGCTGTTCTGCCCACAAATCAGTTGCCCTCAGTAGGTGTAGGTGACCAGTACAATTCAAATTACTGACTGGCCAGACCCTAGCTAGGGAGAATGGGTCTGTAGCCCACTAAGGAGGGACCCTCACCCATATCTGAAGAATGTCTAATAATTGGTTAGTTACAGTTATAATGGAAAGTTGCTTAGTTACTAAGTGCAGGTTAAAATTGTTATAAAGGAAATATGGACACCCCTGGCCCCCTAATAATCTGTGCTGTGTCCAAGAACCTGTCGATCAATTTTCCACCATTGCAGTGGGGTAAATATTATAAGGTGTGGGGTCTATGGAGACAGCAAGTGACTTCCATGTGTCCCAAGCACCTTCCAGTGATAACACCAAACACAAACCAAGAGGGGTCTGAAATGGGAAATATTTGCGATGGATCCTGAAAAATGAAGAGATGAGGAAATAGAGTGTACGGAGGATCCAGGGTGATATGAGAAGTGATCCGGGAGAAGATAGAGCAGAGAGCGTACCTTGGTCATCAACCATGAGATGGGCCAGGCCTTGGGAGAGAGAGAACGAGAGAGAGAGAGAGAGAGAGAGAGAGAGAGAGAGAGAGAGAGAGAGTTACACACCAGCTGTACAATGCCCACACTGGGGATTGTGGCGACACATACTTAATACACAAGTATGGCTTCCTCATCACACCTATCTCTCAGCTTTCCAAATCATGCAAGAAAGCTGTGTGTTCAGGGTCAGGAAAACAGCAAGTGGGGGGCAGTAGGCAGACTTGTGTACCTCAAACACTGGGCAATTGTACAAGAATCTCTGTAACACCAGTAAGTGAACTGTTCACTATTCTTGTGGCTGTTCCATAACTTCTTAGATAATGAGCAGTCATTAATTCCCTGTACTTAAAGAGAAAGTAAAGACGCTTTTTAATGTGTGTGTGTGTGTGTGTGTGTGTATGTGTATGTGTGTGTGTATATATATATATATATATATATATATATATATATATATATATATATATATATACACACACACACACACACATACATATACACACACACACACAGAGTAATACACATATAATAATTGAAAAATGTATACTAAATGTATCCACCATGCTCTCAGTCAGTCTTCTTATGTTTTGTGGGAGGAGTTTCTGTAACTGCACAGGCAGACAGTGACTGACAGCTAGGAGGACTTGCTTTTCAGACATGCAATGTGTGGTCTGGGGCCTGGCAGTAATGTCACAGCAGCTGAAATGACTGCAGCCTCAGCTTTATAATGGATATTAGATCCCAATAGGACCCTATATGTAACAGGGGGTAGTATAACAGAGCTGCAGTGGTCTATCAGGGTAACACTAAATTTATTTTGTCTCTGTGGTTCATATGTGAAAATATCAATTTAGGGTTTTACTGGTTATTTAAGTCTTGACCAACAAGTGGAGAGTCTAGGCACTCACCTGGGATATCATTGGCATCTAAGTTGGCATTGAGGGAAGGAAACAGAAAGAGAGAGACAGTCAAACACTGAGCACACGTTACGTTACGTTGCATGGAGGCGGCATCTCATGCAATCAGCGCTAGAGGCTCCTCCCCCCTCACCATGCACACATGCAAGTGACGGACACTGTGCATGGATCGGGGCCTCACTCCATCCGTCTGCATCACACCTGGAAGAATATCTGTTAGTAAATATTCATGTTTATCTCAGGAATAATGACATGTCTCCCCCGAGAACATCATTAGTATAACCAAACACTGAGATATAAATGCAGGTATTACTGTGGTTAATGTCCGGGGTACAGATGTCATACACACAATATCACTGGGCACAGATTATTTCTAAAAGAGATTTCCCATATTCAGACAACTTTAATTCCTGCAACTTTTACTTTGCTTTATTTTTCTGGGAAACTTTTGTGTTTTTCACCAAAGCATTTACATAATCCAGGCGGAGACGGGAGTTCTCATTGCCCTTAGATACGACACAAGTCAGATCTCTCCATTCTATACACATTAAAATGGCCTCAGTGATTACAAGGACATTATTTATAATATCTCTGTCTAGGGGGCATATTTATATCACAGATTCTCAGATACCCCTACATAGCAGAGTAAGGGGGTCTCATGCCAGGACACATCACATTGTGTGAGAATTCATGCCCAGCAGTGCCACATTCATCATCATCATTTAATTATATTGAGCACGTGGAGGTGTTGGAAGTGCGAGTGTGTTTATGAGTTTGAGTGTTTGTGTGTGAATGTGCTGGAAGTGTGTGTAGGTGCGGGTGTCGGGGATGTGAGTGTGAGTAGGTGGAGGTGTCGGGGATGTGAGTGTGAGTAGGTGGAGGTGTCGGGGATGTGAGTGTGAGTAGGTGGAGGTGTCGGAGATGTGAGTGTGAGTAGGTGGAGGTGTTGGGGATGTGAGTGTGAGTAGGTGGAGGTGTTGGGGATGTGAGTGTGAGTAGGTGGAGGTGTTGGGGATGTGAGTGTGAGTAGGTGGAGGTGTTGGGGATGTGAGTGTGAGTAGGTGGAGGTGTTGGGGATGTGAGTGTGAGTAGGTGGAGGTGTTGGGGATGTGTGTGTAGGTGCGGGTGTCGGAGATGTGAGTGTGAGTAGGTGGAGGTGTTGGGGATGTGAGTGTGAGTAGGTGGAGGTGTCGGGGATGTGAGTGTGAGTAGGTGGAGGTGTCGGAGATGTGAGTGTGAGTAGGTGGAGGTGTCGGAGATGTGAGTGTGAGTAGGTGGAGGTGTTGGGGATGTGAGTGTGAGTAGGTGGAGGTGTTGGGGATGTGAGTGTGAGTAGGTGGAGGTGTCGGGGATGTGAGTGTGAGTAGGTGGAGCTGTCGGAGATGTGAGTGTGAGTAGGTGGAGGTGTTGGGGATGTGTGAGTAGGTGGAGGTGTCGGAGATGTGAGTGTGAGTAGGTGGAGGTGTCGGGGATGTGAGTGTGAGTAGGTGGAGCTGTCGGAGATGTGAGTGTGAGTAGGTGGAGGTGTTGGAGATGTGAGTGTGAGTAGGTGGAGGTGTTGGGGATGTGAGTGTGAGTAGGTGGAGGTGTCGGGGATGTGAGTGTGAGTAGGTGGAGCTGTCGGAGATGTGAGTGTGAGTAGGTGGAGGTGTTGGGGATGTGTGAGTAGGTGGAGGTGTCGGAGATGTGAGTGTGAGTAGGTGGAGGTGTCGGGGATGTGAGTGTGAGTAGGTGGAGCTGTCGGAGATGTGAGTGTGAGTAGGTGGAGGTGTTGGGGATGTGTGAGTAGGTGGAGGTGTCGGAGATGTGAGTGTGAGTAGGTGGAGGTGTTGGAGATGTGAGTGTGAGTAGGCGGAGGTGAAGGAAGTATGAGGGAGAGCAGGTAGATGTGTTTGGAAACTGGATGTGTGGTCACACTGGATTTATGTTTTTTTCCAAACTGAATCCAAATACATCAGCCAGAAATACAACTACTTGGCTGATGTAAAGCACATAAAGAAGCTAGAAATAAATGATAATAAAAGTTGCAGGAAGACATCTATACATTAATCAGAAGGTGTAGTACAGTATGTCTAGGTACGTGTGCCAGTTCTTATTTCTCTAATAAATAAGAGTAAATAATAGGATAATTCGTCAGATTATTCTAAAAGTTTAACCCTTTAATGGAGTTTGTAGTGAAAATAAAAGGCATCATTTACCGGTTGTCATGTGACGCATCCTGCACCTCGGGGGCCATTGTCGGTATATTGTATGTTCAGGACAAGAGACAACATAGATATGTCACACAGAGTAAATATTTAATCTGCCTGCCTGTTATACCTTTATCCCCTCTGTTCCCTGAGACATCTGATCCCACACAGCCTGGCGGCCACTTACCTGTTTTCTTGTCCCAGTTCAAACATCATTAGGAAACATGAGCGTGGCGTGGGCTGGGGGACGTTAACCTCTTCCTTGTAAGCATCTGCAAAATCCTTCCCAATATATCCTCAGATCTCTAGGATCATCTGTATCGAGATCTAGTAACATGGCCATCCAGCTCTTGTGGAACTGCAAGTCCCAGCTGGACCATGTTGACTCATAATTCCACAACAGCTGGAAGTTGGCGACCTCTGCTCTGGATATATTGGAATTCTTCATATTATTAAACCATTATATAACAGTCATTCATTACTTCCCAGTAAACACATTCCCATCACTACAAAGTATCATCCAGACTAATGTTATTAATAAACACAGTCGCCCTCTTACTTCTGTCTTTCAGCTATAATGTGTGCCAGGGACGTTCTAGTCATGGGGCAAGAGGGGCAACTTTCCTGGGCCCATTAGAACGGGGGGGCAGCGTCACTTATCTTGGTAATGGAGTTTCTATCTCATCTCCCTGGTGACCCGGGGAGACCCCTTGTTCAGAGGGGAGAGGATAAATACTGACACATTGTCCTACATCCATACAAGACCTAATAACCATCACCCAGACTCAACCTTTATAATACTGCTTAGAAGTCGGAAGGGTTTTATTTTGACTGTGGGGAGGGGGCTCTGTATGTAACCCCTGTCCTGATTCCGGGGCCTCACATACAGGTAGTTCCGATTCTCCCCCTCCCAGCAGCTGTTTGCACAGCGCTCCGTGGTGTAACTCTCCGAGATGTATCATATTACACACTGGAAACTTGAATAAAAGGCCAGAGAGTCACCTGGGTATTAAATATTTACCTCCTGCCGTATTAGGAGCAGAGCAAATTAACTGTTGATCCTGGTGGAGTTAGCAGTCAGTCTGATCTTTTATCAAATGTAACCTCTTCTGATGCTAATTCCTGCGCTGTTACATGTAAGAAAGGCCCATGATACCTTGCAGGCAGATTTAGCAATATAAGATGGTCAGGGATTAATGGGCAGTTATAGTTGTATGGGGGTCACTCTCACACATGGAGTGTGTGCTCAAGAGCAGTAATTAACTGGAGGAAAACAGACAGAAATCATTTAATCAAGGCGTATAATGACCCTCCCCTCTAGGGACCAGATGAAGCGAGACCTCTGTCATGTGATGGGGGGTGGTGACCTCATTACAGTACACAGATGATTTCTTAATCCTCATTATCTGTGGGCTTCCAATAATACTATACTGGACGTCTCCACGTCACTAATCCCACCCTGCCGCACCCAGTCTCAGCAGTGCCCGCAGCCCAGGGTACATGGGCACTATATGGCTTAGACATCAGACTGTAATGGAACATTAAACAAGAGCGATTACTTCTGTAGGATGATCATTTGGGGCAATCAGCCGTCCAGACGAGACCCTCCCAGGATCTAGGCCATATCGGGACGGGTGCTCAGTCATGTGTGTTGGACAGATTAGAAATTCAGGATAGGAGGGGATTATTGATGTGTAATGCGGGTCAATACATTGCACTGCAGCCCCCTGCGGCGGAGGAAATCTGGGGATGTTGGGGATTTTGTTGGACTTTCTAGGAAATACAATGCACATAGACCGTTTGATTTATTAAGGCGCCATTATAAAGTGTTTAACTGGGAGTCCTAAAGCCTATTAAATGCACATTGACGGCAAAACATAACGTTGTGAATGGACCGGTACACACGCTTTCTGACAAGCGCTAGGTTTGTGTCACTTATAACATGACCTACAGCAGAAGTATTAACACTCAGTACAATACAATCTTACTGCAGAGACGCCTGTTCTGTTGGGACGATCTAAGGATGGTTTATTAAAATATATAGGTCTATTGCCCTGACCCCAAAGGAAACATTATTTTCTATGCGGAAGAGGGAACTTATAACTTATTATTTCTACTGCTATATTTTTATGTGTAACAGCCTTTTAGTGCAGCATTTACCGGGCTCTGCAGATGCTCAGTACAGTCTTATCGCTCTGAGAGTATTCGCCATAGCGGCGGAGGATCCCTCAGCTGCTGCTGAGATACAATTTTGGTACAATATAGCGATGAACTATGACCTCAGATTGGTGAACAGCAACAATGGTCCCATAATAAACTTTGAACATAATGTAAAAATGAGGTGAAAGTTTGTGTATCACTTCCAACACTGTCTGCATGGGTCGGCTATAAAGGAGCTATGGTCATTCCAGGCTGCAGGACCCGTGTTGCGGTCAATTTTTTATTTGACTTTTGCAGTCAGAAATACACCCTCCACCCAATGCCCAAAATTCTTTAAAACATAATGACAATAAAACGTAAAAGAACATTGGTCACTGTGCAATAGTAACATAAATTAGGGGTGCAGGGTCCAGGACTCCAACATCTCCACTTTTTCAAACCCACAGTTTAGTAAATAGACCCCAAAGGATCTTGCAAGCAAGATTTGAGTTTGGCTGAATATTGCCAATGCTAATTATTCTACAATGTTAGTGTACCGGGAGTTCTCCTTCCCAGCAGGTAAAATGACAGGTACCATTTTCCTATTAGTGCCCTCCTGATCAATTTTAATATGAGGTTTTGGATTCAGATCGGTATTTTGGAGAATCTTTTATAAAGGAATTCAATAACCAACAAAACTCTAAAATATGGATCCAGAGCACATGTTATAAATACAAAGCTTTCACAATGCCTCCCCGCCTGCCCTCGCGCAGTCTGTCCCTCCCCGGGTGCCCTCGCACAGTCTCCCCCTCCCCGGCTGCCCTCGCGCAGTCTCCCCCTCCCCGGGTGCCCTCGCACAGTCTCCCCCTCCCCGGGTGCCCTCGCACAGTCTCCCCCTCCCCGGGTGCCCTCGCACAGTCTGTCCCTCCCCGGGTGCCCTCGCACAGTCTCCCCCTCCCCGGGTGCCCTCGCACAGTCTCCCCCTCCCCGGCTGCCCTCGCGCAGTCCCCCCCCCCCTCCCCGGCTGCCCTCACGCAGTCCCCCCCTCCCCGGCTAATTTGCCTTGTGGCTCAGCCAGAGTCTCTGATAATTTACGTCTTTGTGGAGCAGCAACAGGATATTTGCATTGTAATAACTGAGAGAGTGTCAGTGTTGGGTTCTGGGTTTGTCTCAGTTACATGTGAGGGTATAACGGCTCCCACTGATCACACTCACATTTCCCTGATTACCACATATAAAGGTCATAACGTCCCAGTGCACATTGTGTGATAATCTCACTTCTCTGTATCCAGAAATCTTAGCAAATAAGAAGATAGACAGTATCAATCAGTGTGATTCCCAACACGCACCAGCCAGTCAGAGGAGGCATCTGTATGCACAAATACCAGCAGCCGGCCGATGCTTGTCTAGAATTCACCAACTGCAACACTCAGAGCTGCTCCCAAGTCACTCAGCAACTTATCTGCGCAGAGCTATCTCCTATTCACCAGCGCCCCTTGGGGCACTTCCCCCCTCCACATTTACCTTCTGAGCAGAACTTGCCCACATATCCAGTTGCCGTACAGTCACAGGTGGGTTCCCCATCCAGCAGTAGACAGGTTCCTCCATTCTCACATGGATTATCAGTGCAGAGCCCCTCCATATCCAAGCGGGCACCGTGACTCCCCAATAGCTTAGGCTCTGAGTTGCCATACTCGAGGTCAAGTAAATATCCGGAGAACATAGGTAGGTCCCTGACAGAGCCGAGAGTTAGAGCATCTGAGCGCATATCTGCTGGGACACCACCTACAAAGAGGTCACTGACAATATTCATGTGCTGCCTCTGTGGTCGGACCTCTCCAGGTTTAGCTTCTCCATCAAGAACCAGTGTGGTCCTCAGCCTGTTCCGACTGACCATCAGGAAGTGCCAGCCACCATCATTGACCTTCTTGTCACTTAGCACCATGGTTTCGGCACAATCAATACTGAAACGCAGCTGGACTCTGCCATCTGCCAGAGTAAGACAGAGAAAGTCACAGATACCTCCATCATCAAAGTAGAGCAGAAGGCCGGTGGAAACGTTGGTCCTGAGCTGGAAGCTGAGGTCACTGCGGGTGCTGGCATCCCAACGCAGGTAGCGGGCCCACTGGTTGGGCAGCCCCATGAATTCAAGTCCTAAGCTCAAGCCTAAGACAGAGCCCAGGAGGAAACTTAAACGCAGGGTGAAGCTTAGTGAATGAAGGCCAGAGGACATGGTGATGTGAAGAAGGACAGAGAAGAAGGAACCTGGAGGAGGAGTTGTGGGGAATAAAGAATGAAAATAGGAAAAATCCAGGATCTCAAGAGAAACGCACAGGAAACCAGTCTCGTTCAACCTTTCAAGCTACACTTCAAAAGAACAGTCTTCTCTCACAGCCGCTCGAGAGCAGGAGATTGTGCAGAAACTGCTCTGGGTCTTCCTAGTGTAGATAATCCAGATTTACTTCTAGAGAGAAGAGAGGGAGAAAATATTAGACAAATTCACCCACTAGATATCCCATACAAACACCAGCAATGTGCAATGGAGATGATTGAAGGGGGTGTTTGCTACAGAGGTGGAACCTAAACAACCCATCGCCTAACAAAATGTTACATTTACATAATTATCAGCATTTAATATGATTACACAAACATACAATATAGAGGAACAGGCAGTATCCTCTATGGCCATTGTTACATATATAACAATATAACTTCCCTCAGAGATGCTCACTTGAATTATTATTTATATAGCACCACCATATCATGCAGCGATGTACAGAAAATGCTTAATCTTTCACATAAGCCTTTGCACCACTGGAGCTTACAATTTAAAGCGTGGATTTTATTTTTTTTCTCGGTGGTTTCAAAACTGATGGATTTATTAAAAGCCAAATATAGAAAACAGGCTGAATCCACAGTTAACAAAACACCATATCACGTATTATTTTGCAGCAAGCAAAACAGCCAAAACAAAGGAGGTTGTGAGAGGTGAGATTGGGCACACTGTTGGAGGAGACACCACTTACTCCTGAATTATTGTGGAAATCTTTTATTTATTGATTATGGGGACAACATTTATTTATAATTAACTTATGGGAGTAAATTTTAGTTTTCATCACATTAAGTTGGCAGCAATATTACTGTATTATAATATTATGGGGGCAATATGAGTTATATTAAGGGGCAATAATTATGTATGATAGGGCTACACTTGTTAAGTGTGAATACAAAAAAGAAAGGAAAAGCTGTAGGGGACTCACACAGAGTGCAGCAAAAGACATGACAAGGACATACGAGATAGACGGACAGTAGACAGACATGAGACATAGGGTAGAGAGGACCCTGCCCATTAAAGCTTACATTCTAAATGGAGGGGTGGTGAGAGACAGTAGGAGAAACTGGAATAAAATGGAGATGGTGGGCAAAGAAGGATGAGGGGATGGACAAGATGGCCAAGAGGTGGTGGGATAGGCGAGAATGAAGAGAAGTGTCTGAAAGATTGTACATTGGGGGAACATCGCATGAGGAGGGGCAAGGAGCCCAGAGATGGGGGGGCAGCACAGGAGATGTCTTGGAGGAAGGAGTGGGAGGAGGTAATGAGAGGTGACTAGAGGTGGAGGTCAGAGGCAGAGTGGAGTGGCCAGGTGCGGGTGTACCTCAACAGGAGATCAGAGATATATGAGGGAGATGTTGTGGTGAGCGCTTTGTAAGTGAACTGAATTCTGTTATGGAGGAGTGACAGTAGAGGAAGATGAGCTGAGCCGCAGCATTCTCGATGGACTGAAGGGTGGAGACGCAGGACGGACCGACGGGACTTAGCCAGACAGTATTCTCCCTTGTGTATAAGACACTTCAGTGGGTGTCAGTAGACGCCCTTGTACGCCTGATATAGAAATACTGCTGTGCTTTGAGTTGAATCTACAGAATTTTTGGCCCTTAAGGCTCCACTAATTCCCCAATGCCAGCCACATTATACTGGAGATGTCTTTAGGCTGAATTATGAAAGGGCGAAAACAGGCATTTTTGCACCGGTAATGACTTCTATGACCACGAGACTGGGTCACTTAGGGCAATCTTACGTCTCTCTGACGTATGTGTGACAATAAGTGATGGTGGCCAAAAACATATTCATGAAGATTGAGAGACAGGATTAAGTAAGAGCCACTGAGCAAACCGTGTACACCAGGGAGGTCCTCAAATACCAACATATACACATTTGACATGTAACATTGCATGTAACCCGAGCACACACAGGTATAAGCTGATCTGACACTGTAACATGACACACGCTCTATAGAGCTCCTAGAGGAGCTGGGTCCTTTTATAACCCCGACATTACACCAATGTAGGGTGACTCGTCCAGTGAATGAATGTTTAAGAAGATGATGTATGTGGAAGATACAACATAAACACTATTTTTAGACATTTACCATTGTTAGTACTATGTCTACTTTAAAGTATTTTTTTGGTTTAAAGATGACAGTAATAGTTAAGAAAAAACAGGAGAGTGTAGATATAACCAGCGAATGAACACACAAGTCCAGTGAATAAATAATGTGACGTCCTTTAATAAAACAAAGGCAACAGATCCACTTACATAGATGGTGTATTACATTTGAATGCATCAAAATTTAAATGTTCATTCACTGGAAGATTTCCCCTTTGTGTGTTACCAACGGACAGCTTCTGTGGCTCTACCTGTGGTGGCATCAGAGCTGGGTGTTTGATAAACATGCTCGGTCCTTACTGGAATAGCAGAGGGTGCAGAGCTGGGTGTTTGATAAACATGCTCGGTCCTTACTGGAATAGCAGAGGGTGCAGAGCTGGGTGTTTGATAAACATGCTCGGTCCTTACTGGAATAGCAGAGAGTGCAGAGCTGGGTGTTTGATAAACATGCTCGGTCCTTACTGGAATAGCAGAGGGTGTAGAGCTGGGTGTTTGATAAACATGCTCGGTTGTTACTGGAATAGCAGAGGAATGGGTATTGAGTAGACATGTGATGGCCAGAATAATAGGTGCTGGAGGGCAATAGTGAGGTGACTTTCCCATCATGCACTGCTCCTGTCAGGTCCCATTAACATCAGCCCTCACAACAGACCAGGCAATAGATCCCCCGGCCACTGACCTACTCCCCCGATGTACCATTAACTATTTCCATTCTCACAGCATAATTACAATGAAAGTTCATTATCCTCCATCATTTCATTCCAGTACACACAGACAGAGGATCAGACACCAGAGGGATCCACACGCCACAGGAGGGATCCACACGCCACAGGAGGGATCCACACGCCACAGGAGGGTTCCACACGCCACAGGAGGGTTCCACACGCCACAGGAGGGTTCCACACGCCACAGGAGGGAATCAGACGCCACAGGAGGGATCCACACGCCACAGGAGGGATCCACACGCCACAGGAGGGATCCACACGCCACAGGAGGGATCCACACGCCACAGGAGGGATCCACACGCCACAGGAGGGATCCACACGCCACAGGAGGGAATCAGACGCCACAGGAGGGATCCACACGCCACAGGAGGGATCCACACGCCACAGGAGGGAATCAGACGCCACAGGAGGGATCCACATGCCACAGGAGGGAATCAGACTGGCAGTGAGAGGGTTAACATGGGACACAATCAAACCTGGCACTTGGCATATTGTGCCTGGGCTGGAGATGAAGTGATACAACGTCCCTTTAATCACAGCCAGGTGATACTATGGGCCCCCAGGGGACACATTGATTACACATCTACAGCAATTACCTACACTCAAACTAGTTTATAGCTCTGCGGGGACCGGAGTGTCACTGGCAAGCCTGAGAGAGGGAGGATACGGGTTAAGGGGGAAACCTCAGACCCTACTACAATCTCAGTGTATGATCACAATGGGATACTTCTGATGCATGGATGTACCCCACTGCATGACCAGTGCGCGTGCAGGTCAGGTAGTGAGTGTGAGTGACAGTAGCCGGTGCAAGTCAGTAGTGAGTGCGAGTGACAAGGAGTACAGGTCAGGTAGTGAGTGCGAGTGACAGGGAGTACATGTCAGGTAGTGAGTGCGAGTGACAGGGAGTACAGGTCAGGTAGTGAGTGCGAGTGACAAGGAGTACAGATCAGGTAGTGAGTGCGAGTGACAGGGAGTACATGTCAGGTAGTGAGTGCGAGTGACAGGGAGTACATGTCAGGTAGTGAGTGCGAGTGACAGGGAGTACATGTCAGGTAGTGAGTGCGAGTGACAGGGAGTACATGTCAGGTAGTGAGTGCGAGTGACAGGGAGTACATGTCAGGTAGTGAGTGCGAGTGACAGGGAGTACATGTCAGGTAGTGAGTGCGAGTGACAGGGAGTACATGTCAGGTAGTGAGTGCGAGTGACAGGGAGTACATGTCAGGTAGTGAGTGCGAGTGACAGGGAGTACATGTCAGGTAGTGAGTGCGAGTGACAGGGAGTACATGTCAGGTAGTGAGTGCGAGTGACAGGGAGTACATGTCAGGTAGTGAGTGCGAGTGACAGGGAGTACATGTCAGGTAGTGAGTGCGAGTGACAGGGAGTACATGTCAGGTAGTGAGTGCGAGTGACAGGGAGTACATGTCAGGTAGTGAGTGCGAGTGACAAGGAGTACATGTCAGGTAGTGAGTGCGAGTGACAAGGAGTACATGTCAGGTAGTGAGTGCGAGTGACAAAGAGTACATGTCAGGTAGTGAGTGTGAGTGACAAAGAGTACATGTCAGGTAGTGAGTGTGAGTGACAAAGAGTACATGTCAGGTAGTGAGTGTGAGTGACAAAGAGTACATGTCAGGTAGTGAGTGTGAGTGACAGGGAGTACATGTCAGGTAGTGAGTGTGAGTGACAGGGGGTACATGTCAGGTAGTGAGTGTGAGTGACAAGGAGTACATGTCAGGTAGTGAGTGTGAGTGACAGGGAGTACATGTCAGGTAGTGAGTGTGAGTGACAGGGAGTACATGTCAGGTAGTGAGTGTGAGAGACAGGGAGTACATGTCAGGTAGTGAGTGCGAGTGACAAGGAGTACATGTCAGGTAGTGAGTGCGAGTGACAAGGAGTACATGTCAGGTAGTGAGTGCGAGTGACAAGGAGTACATGTCAGGTAGTGAGTGCGAGTGACAAGGAGTACATGTCAGGTAGTGAGTGCGAGTGACAGGGAGTACATGTCAGGTAGTGAGTGCGAGTGACAGGGAGTACATGTCAGGTAGTGAGTGCGAGTGACAGGGAGTACATGTCAGGTAGTGAGTGCGAGTGACAGGGAGTACATGTCAGGTAGTGAGTGCGAGTGACAGGGAGTACATGTCAGGTAGTGAGTGCGAGTGACAGGGAGTACATGTCAGGTAGTGAGTGCGAGTGACAAGGAGTACATGTCAGGTAGTGAGTGTGAGTGACAAGGAGTACATGTCAGGTAGTGAGTGTGAGTGACAGGGGGTTCAGGTCAGGTAGTGAGTGTGAGTGACAGGGAGAACATGTCAGGTAGTGAGTGTGAGTGACAGGGAGTACATGTCAGGTAGTGAGTGTGAGTGACAGGGGGTACATGTCAGGTAGTGAGTGTGAGTGACAGGGGGTACATGTCAGGTAGTGAGTGTGAGTGACAGGGGGTACATGTCAGGTAGTGAGTGCGAGTGACAGGGGGTACATGTCAGGTAGTGAGTGCGAGTGACAGGGGGTACATGTCAGGTAGTGAGTGCGAGTGACAGGGGGTACATGTCAGGTAGTGAGTGCGAGTGACAGGGGGTACATGTCAGGTAGTGAGTGCGAGTGACAGGGGGTACATGTCAGGTAGTGAGTGCGAGTGACAGGGAGTACATGTCAGGTAGTGAGTGCGAGTGACAGGGAGTACATGTCAGGTAGTGAGTGCGAGTGACAAAGAGTACATGTCAGGTAGTGAGTGCGAGTGACAAAGAGTACATGTCAGGTAGTGAGTGTGAGTGACAAGGAGTACATGTCAGGTAGTGAGTGTGAGTGACAAGGAGTACATGTCAGGTAGTGAGTGTGAGTGACAGGGAGTACCTGTCAGGTAGTGAGTGTGAGTGACAGGGAGTACATGTCAGGTAGTGAGTGTGAGTGACAGGGAGTACATGTCAGGTAGTGAGTGTGAGTGACAGGGAGTACATGTCAGGTAGTGAGTGTGAGTGACAGGGGGTACATGTCAGGTAGTGAGTGTGAGTGACAGGGGGTTCAGGTCAGGTAGTGAGTGTGAGTGACAGGGGGTTCAGGTCAGGTAGTGAGTGTGAGTGACAGGGGGTTCAGGTCAGGTAGTGAGTGTGAGTGACAGGGGGTTCAGGTCAGGTAGTGAGTGTGAGTGACAGGGGGTTCAGGTCAGGTAGTGAGTGTGAGTGACAGGGGGTTCAGGTCAGGTAGTGAGTGTGAGTGACAGGGAGTACATGTCAGGTAGTGAGTGTGAGTGACAGGGAGTACATGTCAGGTAGTGAGTGTGAGTGACAGGGGGTACATGTCAGGTAGTGAGTGCGAGTGACAGGGAGTACATGTCAGGTAGTGAGTGCGAGTGACAGGGAGTGAGTGTGAGTGACAGGGAGTACATGTCAGGTAGTGAGTGTGAGTGACAGGGAGTACATGTCAGGTAGTGAGTGTGAGTGACAGGGAGTACATGTCAGGTAGTGAGTGCGAGTGACAAGGAGTACATGTCAGGTAGTGAGTGCGAGTGACAAGGAGTACATGTCAGGTAGTGAGTGTGAGTGACAGGGAGTACATGTCAGGTAGTGAGTGTGAGTGACAGGGGGTACATGTCAGGTAGTGAGTGCGAGTGACAGGGAGTACATGTCAGGTAGTGAGTGCGAGTGACAGGGAGTGAGTGTGAGTGACAGGGAGTACATGTCAGGTAGTGAGTGTGAGTGACAGGGAGTACATGTCAGGTAGTGAGTGTGAGTGACAGGGAGTATATGTCAGGTAGTGAGTGTGAGTGACAGGGAGTACATGTCAGGTAGTGAGTGTGAGTGACAAGGAGTACATGTCAGGTAGTGAGTGTGAGTGACAAGGAGTACATGTCAGGTAGTGAGTGTGAGTGACAAGGAGTACATGTCAGGTAGTGAGTGTGAGTGACAAGGAGTACATGTCAGGTAGTCAGTGTGAGTGACAGGGAGTACATGTCAGGTAGTGAGTGTGAGTGACAGGGAGTACATGTCAGGTAGTGAGTGTGAGTGACAGGGAGTACATGTCAGGTAGTCAGTGTGAGTGACAGGGAGTACATGTCAGGTAGTGAGTGTGAGTGACAAGGAGTACATGTCAGGTAGTGAGTGCGAGTGACAGGGGGTACATGTCAGGTAGTGAGTGTGAGTGACAGGGAGTACATGTCAGGTAGTGAGTGTGAGTGACAGGGAGTACATGTCAGGTAGTGAGTGTGAGTGACAGGGAGTACATGTCAGGTAGTGAGTGTGAGTGACAAGGAGTACATGTCAGGTAGTGAGTGCGAGTGACAGGGGGTACATGTCAGGTAGTGAGTGTGAGTGACAAGGAGTACATGTCAGGTAGTGAGTGTGAGTGACAAGGAGTACATGTCAGGTAGTGAGTGTGAGTGACAAGGAGTACATGTCAGGTAGTGAGTGTGAGTGACAGGGAGTACATGTCAGGTAGTGAGTTTGAGTGACAAGGAGTACATGTCAGGTAGTGAGTGTGAGTGACAGGGAGTACATGTCAGGTAGTGAGTGTGAGTGACAGGGAGTACATGTCAGGTAGTGAGTGTGAGTGACAGGGGGTTCAGGTCAGGTAGTGAGTGTGAGTGACAAGGAGTACATGTCAGGTAGTGAGTGCGAGTGACAGGGGGTACATGTCAGGTAGTGAGTGTGAGTGACAGGGGGTACATGTCAGGTAGTGAGTGTGAGTGACAAGGAGTACATGTCAGGTAGTGAGTGTGAGTGACAAGGAGTACATGTCAGGTAGTGAGTGTGAGTGACAAGGAGTACATGTCAGGTAGTGAGTGTGAGTGACAAGGAGTACATGTCAGGTAGTGAGTGTGAGTGACAGGGAGTACATGTCAGGTAGTGAGTGTGAGTGACAAGGAGTACATGTCAGGTAGTGAGTGTGAGTGACAAGGAGTACATGTCAGGTAGTGAGTGTGAGTGACAAGGAGTACATGTCAGGTAGTGAGTGTGAGTGACAGGGGGTACATGTCAGGTAGTGAGTGTGAGTGACAAGGAGTACATGTCAGGTAGTGAGTGTGAGTGACAAGGAGTACATGTCAGGTAGTGAGTGTGAGTGACAAGGAGTACATGTCAGGTAGTGAGTGTGAGTGACAAGGAGTACATGTCAGGTAGTGAGTGTGAGTGACAAGGAGTACATGTCAGGTAGTGAGTGACAGGGAGTACATGTCAGGTAGTGAGTGTGAGTGACAGGGAGTACATGTCAGGTAGTGAGTGTGAGTGACAAGGAGTACATGTCAGGTAGTGAGTGTGAGTGACAAGGAGTACATGTCAGGTAGTGAGTGACAGGGAGTACATGTCAGGTAGTGAGTGTGAGTGACAGGGAGTACATGTCAGGTAGTGAGTGTGAGTGACAAGGAGTACATGTCAGGTAGTGAGTGTGAGTGACAGGGAGTACATGTCAGGTAGTGAGTGTGAGTGACAGGGAGTACATGTCAGGTAGTGAGTGTGAGTGACAAGGAGTACATGTCAGGTAGTGAGTGACAGGGAGTACATGTCAGGTAGTGAGTGTGAGTGACAGGGAGTACATGTCAGGTAGTGAGTGTGAGTGACAAGGAGTACATGTCAGGTAGTGAGTGTGAGTGACAGGGAGTACATGTCAGGTAGTGAGTGTGAGTGACAAGGAGTACATGTCAGGTAGTGAGTGACAGGGGGTTCAGGTCAGTTAGGTTCTCAGTTTTAATGCTACTAATCCTCTCTGTCAGTCCCTACATCGGTTGCCTGTATTTTCCTGGATCCTGACGAAAATATTTCTACTAACATCCATCTCTCCCCTGTCTCATATCTCCAACTCAACCCCTTACCAAGATCCCTTACCCTCACTAGGGTACACTCTACCCAAACACCCTCCCCAGGGTACACTCTACCCAAACACCCTCACTAGGGTACACTCTACCCAAACACCCACCCCAGGGTACACTCTACCCAAACACCCACCCCAGGGTACACTCTACCCAAACACCCTCCCTAGGGTACACTCTACCCAAACACCCTCACTAGGGTACACTCTACCCAAACACCCACCCCAGGGTACACTCTACCCAAACACCCTCACTAGGGTACACTCTACCCAAACACCCACCCCAGGGTACACTCTACCCAAACACCCACCCCAGGGTACACTCTACCCAAACACCCTCCCTAGGGTACACTCTACCCAAACACCCTCCCTAGGGTACACTCTACCCAAACACCCTTCCTAGGGTACACTCTACCCAAACACCCTTTCTAGGGTACACTCTACCCAAACACCCTTCCTAGGGTACACTCTACCCAAACACCCTCCCCAGGGTACACTCTACCCAAACACCCTCCCCAGGGTACACTCTACCCAAACACCCTCCCCAGGGTACACTCTACCCAAACACCCTTCCTAGGGTACACTCTACCCAAACACCCTCTCTAGGGTACACTCTACCCAAACAACCTTCCTAGGGTACACTCTACCCAAACACCCTTTCTAGGGTACACTCTACCCAAACACCCTCTCTAGGGCACATTACCCTAACACCCACCCCAGGGTACACTCTACCCAAACACCCTCCCTAGGGTACACTCTACCCAAACACCCTCCCTAGGGTACACTCTACCCAAACACCCTCACTAGGGTACACTCTACCCAAACACCCTCCCTAGGGTACACTCTACCCAAACACCCTCCCTAGGGTACACTCTATCCAAACACCCTCCCTAGGGTACACTCTATCCAAACACCCTCCCTAGGGTACACTCTATCCAAACACCCTCCCTAGGGTACACTCTACCCAAACACCCTCCCTAGGGTACACTCTACCCAAACACCCTCCCTAGGGTACACTCTACCCAAACACCCTTCCTAGGTACACTCTACCCAAACACCCTTCCTAGGGTACACTCTACCCAACACCCTTCCTAGGGTACACTCTACCCAAACACCCTTCTAGGGTACACTCTACCCAAACACCCTTCCTAGGGTACACTCTACCAAACACCCTTCCTAGGGTACACTCTACCCAAACACCCTCCCTAGGGCACATTACCCCTAACACTCTCCCTGGAGTACACTACCCCTACCTCCACACTCATAATCTCCTTATATACTGAACAACCCTCTAACTCCAGACCAACATTGCTGTGCAGTTGGATTATATAGCCCCACTAAGCACTTCTGTGGCTGGACCATCTGACCTATAGACTGTAAGCAGCGCCCTCTTACGGCTTTGTTAGTACTCTGCTAGTCTTGTTTTATTACTCTGTGTGTCTCCAATTGGAAATCACTACGGACAATGCAAGAAAAATATAAATAAATGTTAATAATAAGTAATTGGATGTTCACTCACAATTTCTAGAAAATAGTCAGCTACAAATTCAGCTCCACAACATACATCCTAGAAGAGAGCGCAGGTGCGCGAGAGAGACTGGAGGGAGGGAAGAGAGCGCAGGTGCGCGAGAGAGACTGGAGGGAGGGAAGAGAGCGCAGGTGCGCGAGAGAGACTGGAGGGAGGGAAGAGAGCGCAGGTGCGCGAGAGACTGGAGGGAGGGAAGAGAGCGCAGGTGCGCGAGAGAGACTGGAGGGAGGGAAGAGAGCGCAGGTGCGCGAGAGAGACTGGAGGGAGGGAAGAGAGCGCAGGTGCGCGAGAGAGACTGGAGGGAGGGAAGAGAGCGCAGGTGCGCGAGAGAGACTGGAGGGAGGGAAGAGAGCGCAGGTGCGCGAGAGAGACTGGAGGGAGGGAAGAGAGCGCAGGTGCGCGAGAGAGACTGGAGGGAGGAAGAGAGCGCAGGTTGCGCGAGAGAGACTGGAGGGAGGGAAGAGAGCGCAGGTGCGCGAGAGAGACTGGAGGGAGGGAAGAGAGTGTAGGTGTGCGCACTCTCTCAGACCTATACTCTCTTCTCTGCCTCAGTGCTCTCTCTCACACTTGCGCTCTCTTCTCTGCCTCAGTGCTCTCTGTCACACTTGCGCTCTCTTCTCTGCCTCAGTGCTCTCTGTCACACTTGTGCTCTCTTCTCTGCCTCAGTGCTCTCTGTCACACTTGCGCTCTCTTCTCTGCCTCAGTGCTCTCTCTTACACTTGCGCTCTCTTCTCTGCCTCAGTGCTCTCTCTCACACTTGCGCTCTCTTCTCTGCCTCAGTGCTCTCTCTCACACTTGCACTCTTCTCTGCCTCAGTGCTCTCTCTCACACTTGCACTCTTCTCTGCCCTCAGTGCTCTCTCTCACACTTGCACTCTTCTCTGCCTCAGTGCTCTCTCTCACACTTGCACTCTTCTCTGCCTCAGTGCTCTCTCTCACACTTGCACTCTTCTCTGCCTCAGTGCTCTCTCTCACACTTGCACTCTTCTCTGCCATCAGTGCTCTCTCTCACACTTGCGCTCTCTTCTCTGCCTCAGTGCTCTCTCTCATACTCACGCTCTTCTCTCTGCCTCAGTGCTCTCTCTCACACTTGCACTCTTCTCTGCCTCAGTGCTCTCTCTCACACTTGCGCTCTCTTCTCTGCCTCAGTGCTCTCTCTCATACTCACGCTCTCTTCTCTACCTCAGTGCTCTCTCTCATGACTCACACTCTCTTCTCTACCTCAGTGCTCTCTCTCACACGTGCGCTCTCTTCTCTACCTCAGTGCTCTCTCTCACACTTGTGCTCTCTTCTCTACCTCAGTGCTCTCTCTCACACTTGTGCTCTCTTCTCTACCTCAGTGCTCTCTCTCACACGTGCGCTCTCTTCTCTGTCTCAGTGCTCTCTCACACACTTGTGCTCTCTTCTCTTCCTCAGTGCTCTCTCTCACACTTGTGCTCTCTTCTCTGCCTCAGTGCTCTCTCTCACACCATGAAGTAATTCGCTCCTCTCGCTCCTTGGAATCAGTCTCCCATACTACGTTCATAATCTGACTAAGTCTTTATATATAGATCATATGAATCACACATGAGACAGAAGCCCTCCCGAAATTTCACATCCCAAACATGGCTCCACGACACGGAGAGCTGGCGGAGAGAACGTCCCACACAGTTCTGACTCCCTCATATAAAATCTATGTTATGTCCACAATGTAGACTTATTGCTGTGACACGTGTGACATCCCCGGCATGTGGGAGGAGTTATGGCCCATTTACTGCACACCTGGACAGACATCTCTGGAACTTACCTCTGGCTGCAGAGAGTGGCCTCTAGTGGTGATCGCTCACAATGCAATAGTGACTAAATACACACATGTGGAAAGATATTATTCTCCTACAGTCCATTGACAGGAAATTGCTATAAGGAGTCCAGGTCCTATATAATACACATGGGATATATAGAATGTATACAGTGAGGGATAGACTGGGAGGGGTCCTATATAATATATACATGGGATATATAGAATGTATACAGAGAGGGATCCTATATAATACAAACATGGGATATATAGAATGTATACAGTGAGGGATAGACTGGGAGGGGTCCTATATAATATATACATGGGATATATAGAATGTATACAGAGAGGGATCCTATATAATACAAACATGGGATATATAGAATGTATACAGTGAGGGATAGACTGGGAGGGGTCCTATATAATATATACATGGGATATATAGAATGTATACAGTGAGGGATAGACTGGGAGGGGTGCTATATAATATATACATGGGATATATAGAATGTATACAGTGAGGGATAGACTGGGAGGGGTCCTATATAACATATACAAGGTATATATAGAATGTATACAGTGAGGGATAGACTGGGAGGGGTCCTATATAACATATACAAGGTATATATAGAATGTATACAGTGAGGGATAGACTGGGAGGGGTCCTATATAATATATACATGGGATATATAGAATGTATACAGTGAGGGATAGACTGGGAGGGGTCCTATATAACATATACAAGGTATATATAGAATGTATACAGTGAGGGACAGACTGGGAGGGGTCCTATATAACATATACAAGGTATATATAGAATGTATACAGTGAGGGATAGACTGGGAGGGGTCCTATATAACATATACAAGGTATATATAGAATGTATACAGTGAGGGATAGACTGGGAGGGGTCCTATATAATATATACATGGGATATATAGAATGTATACAGAGAGGGATCCTATATAATACAAACATGGGATATATAGAATGTATACAGTGAGGGATAGACTGGGAGGGGTCCTATATAATATATACATGGGATATATAGAATGTATACAGAGAGGGATCCTATATAATACAAACATGGGATATATAGAATGTATACAGTGAGGGATAGACTGGGAGGGGTCCTATATAATATATACATGGGATATATAGAATGTATACAGTGAGGGATAGACTGGGAGGGGTGCTATATAATATATACATGGGATATATAGAATGTATACAGTGAGGGATAGACTGGGAGGGGTCCTATATAATATATACATGGGATATATAGAATGTATACAGTGAGGGATAGACTGAGAGGGGTCCTATATAATATATACATGGGATATATAGAATGTATACAGTGAGGGATAGACTGGGAGGGGTCCTATATAACATATACAAGGTATATATAGAATGTATACAGTGAGGGATAGACTGGGAGGGGTCCTATATATTATATACATTTGATATATAGAATGTATACAGTGAGGGATAGACTGGGAGGGGTCCTATATATTATATACATTTGATATATAGAATGTATACACTGAGGGATAGACTGGGAGGGGTCCTATATAATATATACATGGGATATATAGAATGTATACAGTGAGGGATAGACTGGGAGGGGTCCTATATAATATATACATGGGATATATAGAATGTATACAGAGAGGGATCCTATATAATATATACATGGGATATATAGAATGTATACAGTGAGGGATAGACTGGGAGGGGTCCTATATAATATATACATGGGATATATAGAATGTATACAGTGAGGGATAGACTGGGAGGGGTCCTATATAATATATACATGGGATATATAGAATGTATACAGTGAGGGATAGACTGAGAGGGGTCCTATATAATATATACATGGGATATATAGAATGTATACAGTGAGGGATAGACTGGGAGGGGTCCTATATAATATATACATGGGATATATAGAATGTATACAGTGAGGGATAGACTGGGAGGGGTGCTATATAATATATACATGGGATATATAGAATGTATACAGTGAGGGATAGACTGGGAGGGGTCCTATATAATATATACATGGGATATATAGAATGTATACAGTGAGGGATAGACTGGGAGGGGTCCTATATAATATATACATGGGATATATAGAATGTGTACACTGAGGGATAGACTGGGAGGGGTCCTATATAATATGTAGATGGGATATATAGAATGTATACAGTGAGGGATAGACTGGGAGGGGTGCTATATAATATATACATGGGATATATAGAATGTATACAGTGAGGGATAGACTGGGAGGGGTCCTATATAATATATACATGGGATATATAGAATGTATACAGTGAGGGATAGACTGAGAGGGGTCCTATATAATATATACATGGGATATATAGAATGTATACAGTGAGGGATAGACTGGGAGGGGTCCTATATAATATATACATGGGATATATAGAATGTATACAGTGAGGGATAGACTGGGAGGGGTCCTATATAATATGTAGATGGGATATATAGAATGTATACAGTGAGGGATAGACTGGGAGGGGTCCTATATAATATATACATGGGATATATAGAATGTATACAGTGAGGGATAGACTGGGAGGGGTCCTATATAATATATACATGGGATATATAGAATGTATACAGTGAGGGATAGACTGGGAGGGGTCCTATATAATATATACATGGGATATATAGAATGTATACAGTGAGGGATAGACTGGGAGGGGTCCTATATAATACATACATGGGATATATAGAATGTATACAGTGAGGGACAGACTGGGAGGGGTCCTATATAATACATACATGGGATATATAGAATGTATACAGTGAGGGATAGACTGGGAGGGGTGCTATATAATATATACATGGGATATATAGAATGTATACAGTGAGGGATAGACTGGGAGGGGTCCTATATAATATATACATGGGATATATAGAATGTATACAGTGAGGGATAGACTGGGAGGGGTCCTATATAATATATACATGGGATATATAGAATGTATACAGTGAGGGATAGACTGGGAGGGGTCCTATATAATATATACATGGGATATATAGAATGTATACAGTGAGGGATAGACTGGGAGGGGTCCTATATAATATATACATGGGATATATAGAATGTATACAGTGAGGGATAGACTGGGAGGGGTCCTATATAATATATACATGGGATATATAGAATGTATACAGTGAGGGATAGACTGGGAGGGGTCCTATATAATATATACATGGGATATATAGAATGTATACAGTGAGGGATAGACTGGGAGGGGTCCTATATAATATATACATGGGATATATAGAATGTATACAGTGAGGGATAGACTGGGAGGGGTCCTATATAATATATACATGGGATATATAGAATGTATACAGTGAGGGATAGACTGGGAGGGGTCCTATATAATATATACATGGGATATATAGAATGTTTTCAGGGTAAGATGAGCTGTTATAAATACATGATGAAAACGCATATGAAATAAAGGTAGATGATAATATTTGCAGTAATGAATTAGGCTGCACGTTATCCCCCATACTGCCCGCTCGGACGGACAGGGCTCTACACTGACTGGCACAAGAAATCAGAATTCCTCCTTACAAATCATTCATCGCACAGCTAATCAGGATATGATTGCTTCCATAACGAGAGGCACACAATACATACAAGCACCCATCCGACAAGAGCCAGGATAACACATCGGAGGGGCTTCCAGAGATGATATCACAAATATTTATATAAAAGACCTTGATAGATCAGAGGGTCCGCTATGTACGCCACAAGCATCTAGGGTACCAAACCCACCCAGACCACCGGCACTCTCCCCCACATTGTACTGCAAACCCCGTTATGTGTTTGATTGTCAAGTGTCTGATGTGAAGAGACAGCAATCATCATTACACCCTACCTTCCCAAATCCCCCACGCACAGCAGTCACGGTGCTACCAAAATAAGCATGGGAGGCAAATTACTATAAAAACAAATGCACACAAAAAATCTCACAGCAGATAAAAAATGGTGTCTATAAAATGAGCATTCAGGGAATGTACCATCGTAGAACTAATTCAATCCCGGGCAGAAAATAAAGATAATAAACAAAAAAATATGTTAAACTATATAGAAAGTCAGTGTTGGAAAAGAAGCATTCCGTAAAATATAAAAATACACGTTTTCATGCGCTAGGCAATGCCAGGACTTTCATGCAGCCGTGAAGAGGTTAATGACAGAACATTTCATAACATTTTAAAGGGGAAAAAAAACAACGGAGCGATGAGGTAAGGGGGAGGGCTCCAAACACGCGTTCAATATGACATTCTCTGCGCTACTGCGCAAGCTTTCACTGTATTTTAAATGCATAGTTCTCTAGAAGCATCACCCCCCCCTCTCTAGATAACTATGAGAATGCCCCTAAGAGTCCAGCACACCCCAGTCTTTTCCTCTTCAGTTATTTTGGGATCCACAGAAGGAGGTGTTGGGGGTAAAGGTCAGAGACCAAGAGGAGTTTTAGGGGTGGGTATGTGACCATTCGGAAGCCTCCCCCACATTTCCTATGTTGTACTCATCACCCATCCTCCAGATTGTGCGAGAAGAGTGAGCTCTCCTTTGTAGCCAACATTTCATGGATGGTTACCCGTAATCATTATCACTCCACATCATTCCAACCCCTGAGCCTATTCCATGATCCAGCAGCGTTCTCTAATACGGACCCCCACAAACATGACAACCCCCACTTTCCTAGAGATTGCGACATAGAATAATGAGCAATAAGGCTGGGAAAAAATGGCGTTGGTCTCCAATTTTATCCCCTTCTCCTCCTTTCTCTTCCCCCTTCGCATTTTACTCTCCTCCCCTCAACCTCAGCCCCCCCATCATTCGATGATCCACTTTGGCAAAACATAGCGTGCTGTACATTGCACCAGGAGAGGGCGAAGGGTGGAGGGGGCAGAACATCGCTCACGAGTGGGGGAACGTGAGTCTTTGTGCATCCTTGCAACACAACACAAACTCACAACTATAACATCTGCAAGGTAGACACAGAACGACACAGGGTTCATCTGCGAGGGGGGGGGGGGGTCGTGCATGAAGGAACTGGCATAAAATGACAAAAAAAAATTATAAAGAAGAATCGAAGACAAATGTCAGAAAATCAAGGGACAAAAATTGCTTTGCTAATCCAGCCAGTAAATGTGTGTGTGTAATTGTGGAGCGGCTGATATCTCAGTTTTGCAGCTGTGGGTCTAAACGCACTGCTATTAAAGCCCCCACCTCCTCCCCCTGCTACACACACTCTCCCGTCCACTTTCACATTGATGGGGGGGGACATAATGCGTCTTATGGATAATGAAACTAAATAGGCAGCCCGTACTGGCAATCAGCAGAATAATTGCACCTTTTTACAATCCAACTCACTCCGACTTCCCCCAAAGAGCTTCAGAAATGACATGATAAACAAGTCGGAGATTCAGACAGGTTACATAAAATCACGCAGCAATAACAAATATTCCCCAACTCTACCAAGCACCCCGGTGTCCTCTCTGTGCACCTTCGAGGACAAACGTGGAACCAAGGAAAAACAAAAACCAGCAATCACCTAGATTTATTACAAAATTCTCAGACATTACAGAGAAAGAGCTTTTACAAATCATTATACTAAATCTACGGAACTTTTACAAATATTATCTTCTACACAAACTGAAATTGTCAACCGTGTACATGACGAAACGTAAAACAGAAATACACAAAACCCACACATAGGTGAAATAATAGAATTACCCCAGAAACGAGAGTTCTATTTCACAGAATATCATTCCCCAAATTCAACAAAAGAAAATTATATTTCTGCACTGTGGTTTTATGAGCAAATTGTTAAATTTAACTAGACAAAAAAATAGCATCTGAGTAAATAAATTTTCCAGCATCTGAGAGAAAAATGGAGGTATCTTTAATTTCACGCTAGGCTCCCTTGCAGCCCGTCCACCCTAATTCCACCCCCGTCAGCTCCCTGTTTATGAAACGGACCATTTTTGCATTTGAACATTTCTGACAAATTATTACATTTTGGTAAAAGAATTTGTGTTTTCTTCACACAGCATTAAAAAAACAAAAAAATTAAAACAATATTTTTCTGAGAAAAGTCTCCATTTTGCAGATCAGATCCTTGTCTAACGAACAGAAAAGATTTGGGTGTTTTCTTGCTGTTTTTCTCTTTTATATAAACTATTATATAAGACTTAACAATAAAAATACAAAAATCTATATATCCAAAACTAAAAAATTGTGTTTCATGGTTGCAATTCAAAAATAACATTTACTTTTATATTATTATAACGAAATAAAATAAAAAATAAAACTAAAAAGACAAAAATCTGCTTTTCCAAAATATAATTATCTCCGTGTAACGGAAAAGAAATCTGTAAAACATGTAAAAATTTGAAGGTGCTCCTTGAATTTGTGTATTTGTGGCCTCCAGGAGTGAAGGAAAGTAGGTGGGGACATCGCAATATCAGTCACCTACAGAACGCATCAAAGTCACTACACTTACTTCCAAATGACATCACTGGCTGATTGCTGGAATAAAACCGCGCGGCCCAGTCCAAACACCACCACAAATAATACAATATTTCCTGTACATTTACAGGGGAATCAGACGCAGGTTCCTCAACGAAATTGTAACATTCATTTTATCTCACTAAAAAGAATCAACGTTTCCAGCTTAGACAGGGGTCATTCTCCTGATGTCTATATACTGGCAGGACACATAGTGACATACACATATGTGTGTGACAGTACATACACCTCTACATACAGATACACTTTACACTTACACACATATAATATATATATATATATATATATATATATATATATATATATATACACATACATATACACACATATATATAAACATATATACACATATATACACGTATGCATATTTAAACATATATAAATATATACACATACACACATATAATTACATACACAAACACTACACACACATATATATATTTATTTAGATACACACACACACACATTTCCCTCAGGTATCACCTCACACACCTCAGACACACTCACACAGGGTACATGGAGTTGAGCACACACATAGTTCCCCCAGCAGCAGTCAGTCCTCACACACAGACAGACAGACAGACATACATACATACATACATACATACATACATACATACATACATACATACATACATACATACATACATACATACATACATACGGGTACATGAGGGTACAGACCTCCCCTGACCTGTGGCCGCCGCTGGCTCAGGGTCCTGTGCGCGGAGCAGATCCAGACTCACAACTGTCACCGCCGCTCCGACTTCCACACACTCCGGCAGCGCCACGCCCCGGCCACGCCCACAGGCACGCCCACACCCCGCCCTTTAAAGATACACGAGCGCGAGCTGACTACGGGACCGATCACCTCAACCCCGCGAGCCGCAGCTCACCTGTGTCCTGTATCCCTGTGTCATCTACTTACCTGTGTCCTGTATCCCTGTGTCATCTACTTACCTGTGTCCTGTATCCCTGTGTCATCTACTTACCTGTGTCCTGTATCCCTGTGTCATCTACTTACCTGTGTCCTGTATCCCTGTGTTATCTACTTACCTGTGTCCTGTATCCCTGTGTCATCTACTTACCTGTGTCCTGTATCCCTGTGTCATCTACTTACCTGTGTCCTGTATCCCTGTGTCATCTACTTACCTGTGTCCTGTATCCCTGTGTCATCTACTTACCTGTGTCCTGTATCCCTGTGTCATCTACTTACCTGTGTCCTGTATCCCTGTGTCATCTACTTACCTGTGTCCTGTATCCCTGTGTCATCTACTTACCTGTGTCCTGTATCCCTGTGTCATCTACTTAGCTGTGTCCTGTATCCCTGTGTCATCTACTTACCTGTGTCCTGTATCCCTGTGTCATCTACTTACCTGCATCATAGTGTTATCTACTTAGCTGTATCATAGTGTCATCTACTTACCTGTATCATAGTGTTATCTACTTACCTGTGTCCTGTATCCCTGTGTCATCTACTTACCTGCATCATAGTGTTATCTACTTAGCTGTATCATAGTGTCATCTACTTACCTGTATCATAGTGTTATCTACTTACCTGTGTCCTGTATCCCTGTGTCATCTACTTACCTGTGTCCTGTATCCCTGTGTCATCTACTTACCTGTGTCCTGTATCCCTGTGTCATCTACTTACCTGTGTCCTGTATCCCTGTGTCATCTACTTACCTGTGTCCTGTATCCCTGTGTCATCTACTTACCTGTGTCCTGTATCCCTGTGTCATCTACTTACCTGTGTCCTGTATCCCTGTGTCATCTACTTACCTGTGTCCTGTATCCCTGTGTCATCTACTTACCTGTGTCCTGTATCCCTGTGTCATCTACTTACCTGTGTCCTGTATCCCTGTGTCATCTACTTACCTGTGTCCTGTATCCCTGTGTCATCTACTTACCTGTGTCCTGTATCCCTGTGTCATCTACTTACCTGCATCATAGTGTTATCTACTTAGCTGTATCATAGTGTCATCTACTTACCTGTATCATAGTGTTATCTACTTACCTGTGTCCTGTATCCCTGTGTCATCTACTTACCTGTGTCCTGTATCCCTGTGTCATCTACTTACCTGTGTCCTGTATCCCTGTGTCATCTACTTACCTGTGTCCTGTATCCCTGTGTCATCTACTTACCTGCATCATAGTGTTATCTACTTAGCTGTATCATAGTGTCATCTACTTACCTGTATCATAGTGTTATCTACTTACCTGTGTCCTGTATCCCTGTGTCATCTACTTACCTGTGTCCTGTATCCCTGTGTCATCTACTTACCTGTGTCCTGTATCCCTGTGTCATCTACTTACCTGTGTCCTGTATCCCTGTGTCATCTACTTACCTGCATCATAGTGTTATCTACTTAGCTGTATCATAGTGTCATCTACTTACCTGTATCATAGTGTTATCTACTTACCTGTGTCCTGTATCCCTGTGTCATCTACTTACCTGTGTCCTGTATCCCTGTGTCATCTACTTACCTGTGTCCTGTATCCCTGTGTCATCTACTTACCTGTGTCCTGTATCCCTGTGTCATCTATTTACCTGTGTCCTGTATCCCTGTGTCATCTACTTACCTGTGTCCTGTATCCCTGTGTCATCTACTTACCTGTGTCCTGTATCCCTGTGTCATCTACTTACCTGTGTCCTGTATCCCTGTGTCATCTACTTACCTGTGTCCTGTATCCCTGTGTCATCTACTTACCTGTGTCCTGTATCCCTGTGTCATCTACTTACCTGTGTCCTGTATCCCTGTGTCATCTACTTACCTGCATCATAGTGTTATCTACTTAGCTGTATCATAGTGTCATCTACTTACCTGTATCATAGTGTTATCTACTTACCTGTGTCCTGTATCCCTGTGTCATCTACTTACCTGCATCATAGTGTTATCTACTTAGCTGTATCATAGTGTCATCTACTTACCTGTATCATAGTGTTATCTACTTACCTGTGTCCTGTATCCCTGTGTCATCTACTTACCTGTGTCCTGTATCCCTGTGTCATCTACTTACCTGTGTCCTGTATCCCTGTGTCATCTACTTACCTGTGTCCTGTATCCCTGTGTCATCTACTTACCTGTGTCCTGTATCCCTGTGTCATCTACTTACCTGTGTCCTGTATCCCTGTGTCATCTACTTACCTGTGTCCTGTATCCCTGTGTCATCTACTTACCTGTGTCCTGTATCCCTGTGTCATCTACTTACCTGTGTCCTGTATCCCTGTGTCATCTACTTACCTGTGTCCTGTATCCCTGTGTCATCTACTTACCTGCATCATAGTGTTATCTACTTAGCTGTATCATAGTGTCATCTACTTACCTGTATCATAGTGTTATCTACTTACCTGTGTCCTGTATCCCTGTGTCATCTACTTACCTGTGTCCTGTATCCCTGTGTCATCTACTTACCTGTGTCCTGTATCCCTGTGTCATCTACTTACCTGTGTCCTGTATCCCTGTGTCATCTACTTACCTGCATCATAGTGTTATCTACTTAGCTGTATCATAGTGTCATCTACTTACCTGTATCATAGTGTTATCTACTTACCTGTGTCCTGTATCCCTGTGTCATCTACTTACCTGTGTCCTGTATCCCTGTGTCATCTACTTACCTGTGTCCTGTATCCCTGTGTCATCTACTTACCTGTGTCCTGTATCCCTGTGTCATCTACTTACCTGCATCATAGTGTTATCTACTTAGCTGTATCATAGTGTCATCTACTTACCTGTATCATAGTGTTATCTACTTACCTGTGTCCTGTATCCCTGTGTCATCTACTTACCTGTGTCCTGTATCCCTGTGTCATCTACTTACCTGTGTCCTGTATCCCTGTGTCATCTACTTACCTGTGTCCTGTATCCCTGTGTCATCTATTTACCTGTGTCCTGTATCCCTGTGTCATCTACTTACCTGTGTCCTGTATCCCTGTGTCATCTACTTACCTGTGTCCTGTATCCCTGTGTCATCTACTTACCTGTGTCCTGTATCCCTGTGTCATCTACTTACCTGTGTCCTGTATCCCTGTGTCATCTACTTACCTGTGTCCTGTATCCCTGTGTCATCTACTTACCTGTGTCCTGTATCCCTGTGTCATCTACTTACCTGTGTCCTGTATCCCTGTGTCATCTACTTACCTGTGTCCTGTATCCCTGTGTCATCTACTTACCTGTGTCATCTACTTACCTGTGTCCTGTATCCCTGTGTCATCTACTTACCTGTGTCCTGTATCCCTGTGTCATCTACTTACCTGTGTCCTGTATCCCTGTGTCATCTACTTACCTGTGTCCTGTATCCCTGTGTCATCTACTTACCTGTGTCCTGTATCCCTGTGTTATCTACTTACCTGTGTCATAGTGTTATCTACTTACCTGTGTCCTGTATCCCTGTGTCATCTACTTACCTGTGTCCTGTATCCCTGTGTCATCTACTTACCTGTGTCCTGTATCCCTGTGTCATCTACTTACCTATGTCATAGTGTCATCTACTTACCTGTGTCCTGTATCCCTGTGTCATCTACTTACCTGTGTCCTGTATCCCTGTGTCATCTACTTACCTGTGTCCTGTATCCCTGTGTTATCTACTTACCTGTGTCCTGTATCCCTGTGTCATCTACTTACCTGTGTCCTGTATCCCTGTGTCATCTACTTACCTGTGTCCTGTATCCCTGTGTCATCTACTTACCTGTGTCCTGTATCCCTGTGTCATCTACTTACCTGTGTCCTGTATCCCTGTGTCATCTACTTACCTGTGTCCTGTATCCCTGTGTCATCTACTTACCTGTGTCCTGTATCCCTGTGTCATCTACTTACCTGTGTCCTGTATCCCTGTGTCATCTACTTACCTGTGTCCTGTATCCGTGTCATCTACTTACCTGTGTCCTGTATCCCTGTGTCATCTACTTACCTGTGTCCTGTATCCCTGTGTTATCTACTTACCTGTGTCATAGTGTTATCTACTTACCTGTGTTCTGTATCCCTGTGTCATCTACTTACCTGTGTCCTGTATCCCTGTGTCATCTACTTACCTGTGTCCTGTATCCGTGTCATCTACTTACCTGTGTCCTGTATCCCTGTGTCATCTACTTACCTGTGTCCTGTATCCCTGTGTTATCTACTTACCTGTGTCATAGTGTTATCTACTTACCTGTGTCCTGTATCCCTGTGTCATCTACTTACCTGTGTCCTGTATCCCTGTGTCATCTACTTACCTGTGTCATAGTGTCATCTACTTACCTGTGTCCTGTATCCCTGTGTCATCTACTTACCTGTGTCCTGTATCCCTGTGTCATCTACTTACCTGTGTCCTGTATCCCTGTGTCATCTACTTACCTGTGTCATAGTGTCATCTACTTACCTGTGTCCTGTATCCCTGTGTCATCTACTTACCTGTGTCCTGTATCCCTGTGTCATCTACTTACCTGTGTCCTGTATCCCTGTGTCATCTACTTACCTGTGTCATAGTGTCATCTACTTACCTGTGTCCTGTATCCCTGTGTCATCTACTTACCTGTGTCATAGTGTCATCTACTTACCTGTGTCCTGTATCCCTGTGTCATCTACTTACCTGTGTCATAGTGTCATCTACTTACCTGTGTCCTGTATCCCTGTGTCATCTACTTACCTGTATCATAGTGTTATCTACTTACCTGTATCATAGTGTCATCTACTTACCTGTGTCATAGTGTCATCTACTTACCTGTGTCATAGTGTCATCTACTTACCTGTGTCCTGTATCCCTGTGTCATCTACTTACCTGTGTCCTAGTGTTATCTCCTCACCTGTATCATAGTGTTATCTTCTCACCTGTATCATAGTGTTATCTACTCACCTATATCATAGTGTTATCTCCTCACCTGTGTCCTGGTGTTATCTCCTCACCTGTATCCTGTATCATAGTGTTATCTCCTCACCTGTGTCATAGTGTTATCTCCTCACCTGTATCATAGTGTTATCTCCTCACCTGTGTCCTGTATCCCTGTGTCATCTACTTACCTGTGTCATAGTGTTATCCACTTACCTGTATCATAGTGTCATCTACTTACCTGTGTCCTGTATCCCTGTGTCATCTACTTACCTGTATCATAGTGTCATCTACTTACCTGTATCATAGTGTCATCTACTTACCTGTGTCCTGTATCCCTGTGTCATCTACTTACCTGTGTCATCTACTTACCTGTAACCCTGTGTCATCTACTTACCTGTGTCATAGTGTCATCTCCTCACCTGTATCATAGTGTTATCTCCTCACCTGTATCATAGTGTTATCTCCTCACCTGTATCATAGTGTCATCTTCTCACCTGTATCATAGTGTTATCTCCTCACCTGTATCATAGTGTTATCTCCTCACCTGTATCATAGTGTTATCTCCTCCCCTGTATCATAGTGTTATCTCCTCACCTGTATCATAGTGTCATCTCCTCACCTGTATCCTGGTGTCATCTCCTCACCTGTATCCTGGTGTCATCTCCTCACCTGTATCCTGGTGTCATCTCCTCACCTGTGTCCTGGTGTCATCTCCTCACCTGTATCATAGTGTTATCTCCTCACCTGTGTCCTGGTGTCATCTCCTCACCTGTATCATAGTGTTATCTCCTCACCTGTATCATAGTGTCATCTCCTCACCTGTGTCATAGTGTTATCTCCTCACCTGTATCATAGTGTTATCTCCTCACCTGTATCATAGTGTTATCTCCTCACCTGTATCATAGTGTTATCTACTCACCTGTATCATAGTGTCATCTCCTCACCTGTATCATAGTGTCATCTCCTCACCTGTATCTTAGTGTTATCTACTCACCTGTGTCCTGGTGTCATCTCCTCACCTGTGTCCTGGTGTCATCTCCTCACCTGTGTCCTGGTGTCATCTCCTCACCTGTGTCCTGGTGTCATCTCCTCACCTGTATCCTGGTGTCATCTCCTCACCTGTATCCTGGTGTCATATCCTCACCTGTATCATAGTGTTATCTACTCACCTGTATCATAGTGTTATCTCCTCACCTGTATCATAGTGTTATCTCCTCACCTGTATCATAGTGTTATCTCCTCACCTGTGTCCTGGTGTCATCTCCTCACCTGTATCCTGGTGTCATCTCCTCACCTGTATCCTGGTGTCATATCCTCACCTGTATCATAGTGTTATCTACTCACCTGTATCATAGTGTTATCTCCTCACCTGTATCATAGTGTTATCTCCTCACCTGTATCCTGGTGTCATCTCCTCACCTGTATCCTGGTGTCATCTCCTCACCTGTATCCTGGTGTCATCTCCTCACCTGTATCCTGGTGTCATCTCCTCACCTGTATCCTGGTGTCATCTCCTCACCTGTGTCCTGGTGTCATCTACTTACCTGTATCATTGTCAGACGCCGTCCCTACACCTCCTCCTTGGGCAGGGACGGGCTACTGTTTCCTCCTGAGCGCCCCGTTGCCAAGCAACATTGACGTCATACCCGGAAGTGGAGCCAGCGAGCGGTGGTGCCGCTAGCGCTCTGATACTACTGACTGAGTGGTTATTGTTTTAGAATTCACTAAGCGCTTGATACATATTTAGCTAGGGAATCAATGGCGTATGTTATAGCAGTTTAGTGCACTTACATTTATGGTACTATACATGTCCATTCTATCAATGCTGTTACTAGTCATGGACTTCTAATATAAACATTATGGCACATACTGATCTGGGATATTCTTTTACCTATGCTTCTTTTGCCAATCTCCATTAATAATTATCACCTATTATTGGGCTGACATTTTAGGATATCCTTAGCAAGAGCGCTTTATACATATCTTAGCCAGGTAATCTATGGCATTTGCAACAGTCATTTGGGGCGCCTATACCAGATTATTACATACGATTAACCCTGTCCTACTATCAGATATGGACATCAAGAGAAACATTATGGCACATAATTGTTTGGGGTATTATTTTATCCAAACTATTCTGTTTTGGTGATCTTGACCAATAAATATCACTATATTGGCACTCTGATTTATTAATATTTGCATCTATCCCCATCAATTTATATATGCTATATATGCTCCTAGTTATGTGATTTAATTCAACATCACATATACCAAAATTAGTTCTCTCACATGCCCATAAATATAGTATCTACTTGTGGCCTCTTAGGTGACCACTGTTTTGGTAATTGATCGTCTTATTGTATTATCATACTACCTGGCTCCACTATCCTTAATTTTAAATACACTTTGCTCTATTTTCTTTTCACCATATTCTATATCCTTTTTTTTAATATTTCACTTTTTTACCAATGAGGTTATATACCATCATCCAGATGGATATGTTTTCTATTACTAATAAAGGCTTTTGCCCGTAACTATTTAGTGGTAATTATTGAGTTACCCTTTCAATGTGGATAGGAGTGCTTCCAAGCCCTATTACCTTTGCCTGTTCTTGGTTCTCATTCCTTGAGACTCTGAGGTGTTTCCTGTTTCTGCTCGTGTTACCTGACTGCTCCTGGACAAGTCTCTTCTCCACATCGGTAGTAGAACTTACTCGCTGCAGACTACTCTCACTACTCCGTTACCTGTCTGCTCCTGGACAAGTCTCCTCTCCACATCAGTAGTAGAACTTCCCCGCTGCAGACTACTCTCGCTACCTCCGTTACATGCCTGCACCTGGACAAGTCTCTTCTCCACATCGGTAGTAGAACTTCCCCGCTGCAGACTACTCTCACTACCTCCGTTACTTGCCTACTTCTGGACAAGTCTCTTCTCCACATCGGTAGTAGAACTTCCCCGCTGCAGACTACTCTCGCTACCTCCGTTACCTGCCTGCTTCTGGACAAGTCTCTTCTCCACATTGGTAGTAGAACTTACCCGCTGCAGACTACTCTCGCTACCTCCGTTACCTGCCTGCTTCTGGACAAGTCTTCTCTCCACATCGGTAGTAGAACTTACCCGCTGCAGACTACTCTCGCTACCTCCGTTACCTGCCTGCTTCTGGACAAGTCTTCTCTCCACATCGGTAGTAGAACTTACCAGCTGCAGACTACTCTCGCTACCGCCGTTACTTGCCTGCGCCTGGACAAGTCTCCTCTCCACATCGGTAGTAGAACTTACCCGCTGCAGACTACTCTCGCTACCTCCGTTACCTGCCTGCTTCTGGACAAGTCTTCTCTCCATATCGGTAGTAGAACTTACCCGCTGCAGACTACTCTCGCTACCGCCGTTACCTGCCTGCGCCTGGACAAGTCTCCTCTCCACATCGGTAGTAGAACTTACCCGCTGCAGACTACTCTCACTACCTCCGTTACCTGCCTGCTCCTGGACAAGTCTCCTCTCCACATCGGTAGTAGAACTTACCCGCTGCAGACTACTCTCGCTACCGCCGTTACCTGCCTGCGCCTGGACAAGTCTCCTCTCCACATCGGTAGTAGAACTTACCCGCTGCAGACTACTCTCACTACCTCCGTTACCTGCCTGCTCCTGGACAAGTCTCCTCTCCACATCGGTAGTAGAACTTACCCGCTGCAGACTACTCTCACTACCTCCGTTACCTGCCTGCTCCTGGACAAGTCTCCTCTCCACATCGGTAGTAGAACTTACCCGCTGCAGACTACTCTCACTACCTCCGTTACCTGCCTGCTCCTGGACAAGTCTCCTCTCCACATCGGTAGTAGAACTTACCCGCTGCAGACTACTCTCGCTACCGCCGTTACCTGCCTGCGCCTGGACAAGTCTCCTCTCCACATCGGTAGTAGAACTTACCCGCTGCAGACTACTCTCACTACCTCCGTTACCTGCCTGCTCCTGGACAAGTCTCCTCTCCACATCGGTAGTAGAACTTACCCGCTGCAGACTACTCTCACTACCTCCGTTACCTGCCTGCTCCTGGACAAGTCTCCTCTCCACATCGGTAGTAGAACTTACCCACTGCAGACTACTCTCACTATCTCCGTTACCTGCCTGCACCTGGACAAGTCTCCTCTCCACATCAGTAGAACTTACCCGCTGCAGACTACTCTCACTACCTCCGTTACCTGCCTGCTTCTGAACAAGTCTTCTCTCCACATCGGTAGTAGAACTTACCCGCTGCAGACTACTCTCACTACCTCTGTTACCTGCCTGCACCTGGACAAGTCTCCTCTCCACATCAGTAGAACTTACCCGCTGCAGACTACTCTCACTACCTCCGTTACCTGCCTGCTTCTGAACAAGTCTTCTCTCCACATCGGTAGTAGAACTTACCCGCTGCAGACTACTCTCGCTACCGCCGTTACCTGCCTGCGCCTGGACAAGTCTCCTCTCCACATCGGTAGTAGAACTTACCCGCTGCAGACTACTCTCACTACCTCCGTTACCTGCCTGCTCCTGGACAAGTCTCCTCTCCACATCGGTAGTAGAACTTACCCACTGCAGACTACTCTCACTACCTCTGTTACCTGCCTGCACCTGGACAAGTCTCCTCTCCACATCAGTAGAACTTACCCGCTGCAGACTACTCTCACTACCTCCGTTACCTGCCTGCTTCTGAACAAGTCTTCTCTCCACATCGGTAGTAGAACTTACCCGCTGCAGACTACTCTCGCTACCTCCGTTACCTGCCTGCTCCTGGACAAGTCTTCCCTTCACATCAGTGGTACAACTTGCCTATTGCAGACCACTCACGTTACTCCGTTACATGCCTGCGCCTGGACTAGTCTTCTCTACACATCAGTGGTAAAACTTGCCTATTGCAGACCACTCACGTTACTCCGTTCCATGCCTGCGCCTGGACAAGTCCTCCCTTCACATCAGTGGTACAACTTGCCAATTGCAGACCACTCACGCTATTCTGTTACACACCTGCGCTGGACAAGTCTTCTCTACATATCCGTGGTGAAACTTACCAGCTGTAGACCATTCATGTTTCCTTGTGATATAGCTACTACTCTGTATGGTACCTATTAGCTGCACTAAAGTCTACAAGTGCCTCTGTATTGTAGCTGCAAGTCGCTGACTCTTCTACTATATTGTTGATTGGTCTTTGCCTAACGTTATCCAGTTATCAAGTACTGGCCTGCTATATGCTACCTGCGTGCTAAGGCACTTGGACTCTTTCCTCATTTTATCCTGTTTACTAAACTGCTGTACTATCACAGTTCCACGGTGCCAAGACTCAGCATTTATACTATTAACATTCCTTTCCTCTATTCTACTGTATGGTTCCACTGATTCACCACACTACCCAAGTGTAGCTACACCTGGTGAATTCTGGGTAAAACTCCTAGTGCCCGTGACAATCCTGGTGTCATCTCACCTGTATCATAGTGTCATCTCCTCACCTGTGTCCTGGTGTCATCTTCTCACCCGTGTCCTAGTGTTATCTCTTCATCTGTGTCCCTGTGTCATAGTGTTATCTCCTCACCTGTATCCTGGTGTTATCTCCTCACCTGTGTCCTGGTGTTATCTCCTCACCTGTGTCCTGGTGTCATCTACTCACCTGTGTCCTGGTGTCATCTCCTCACCTGTGTCCTGGTGTCATCTACTCACCTGTATCATAGTGTTATCTACTCACCTGCGTCATAGTGTTATCTCCTCACCTGTATCCTGGTGTCATCTACTCACCTGTATCCCAGTGTCATCTACTCACCTGTGTCCTGGTGTCATCTTCTCACCTGTATCATAGTATCATCTACTCACCTGTGTCCTGGTATCATCTACTCACCTGTATCATAGTGTTATCTAATCACTTGTATCATAGTGTTATCTCCTCACCTGTATCCCAGTGTCATCTACTCACCTGCATCCCAGTGTCATCTACTCACCTGCATCCCAGTGTCATCTACTCACCTGTATCCCAGTGTTATCTACTCACCTGTATCATAGTGTTATCTACTCACCTGTGTCATAGTGTTATCTACTCACCTGTATCCTGGTGTCATCTACTCACCTGTATCCCAGTGTTATCTACTCACCTGTATCCCAGTGTTATCTACTCACCTGTGTCATATCTACTCACCTTTATCATAGTGTTATCTACTCACCTGTGTCATAGTGTTATCTACTCACCTGTATCATAGTGTTATCTCCTCACCTGTATCCCAGTGTTATCTACTCACCTGTGTCATATCTACTCACCTGTGTCATATCTACTCACCTGTGTCATAGTGTTATCTACTCACCTGTGTCATAGTGTTATCTACTCACCTGCATCCCAGTGTCATCTACTCACCTGTATCCCAGTGTCATCTACTCACCTGTATCCCTGTGTTATCTACTCACCTGTGTCATAGTGTTATCTACTCACCTGTATCCCCGTGTCATCTACTCACCTGTATCCCAGTGTTATCTACTCACCTGTGTCATATCTACTCACCTTTATCATAGTGTTATCTACTCACCTGTGTCATAGTGTTATCTCCTCACCTGTATCATAGTGTTATCTCCTCACCTGTATCATAGTGTCATCTCCTTACCTGTATCCCAGAGTCATCTACTCACCTGTATCCCAGAGTCCCCTCCTTACCTCTACTCACCTGTATCCCAGAGTCATCTCCTTAGCTGTATCCCAGTCTTTTCCTTACCTCTACTCACCTGTATCCCAGTGTCATCACCTTACTTCTGCTTACCTGTATCCCAGTGTCATCTACTCACCTGTATCCCAGAGTCATCTCCTTACCTGTATCACAGAGTCATCTCCTTACATCTACTCACCTGTATCACAGAGTCATCTCCTTACCTCTACTCACCTGTATCACAGAGTCATCTCCTTACCTCTACTCACCTGTATCACAGAGTCATCTCCTTACCTCTACTCACCTGTATCACAGAGTCATCTCCTTACCTCTACTCACCTATATCACAGAGTCATCTCCTTACCTCTACTCACCTGTATCACAGAGTCATCTCCTTACCTCTACTCACCTATATCACAGAGTCATCTCCTTACCTCTACTCACCTGTATCACAGTCATCTCCTTACCTCTACTCACCTGTATCACAGAGTCATCTCCTTACCTCTACTCACCTGTATCACAGAGTCATCTCCTTACCTCTACTCACCTATATCACAGAGTCATCTCCTTACTTCTACTCACCTATATCACAGAGTCATCTCCTTACCTCTACTCACCTGTATCACAGAGTCATCTCCTTACCTCTACTCACCTATATCACAGAGTCATCTCCTTACTTCTACTCACCTGTATCACAGAGTCATCTCCTTACCTCACCTCTACTCACCTATATCACAGAGTCATCTCCTTACTTCTACTCACCTGTATCACAGAGTCATCTCCTTACTTCTACTCACCTGTATCACAGAGTCATCTCCTTACTTCTACTCACCTGTATCACAGAGTCATCTCCTTACTTCTACTCACCTATATCACAGAGTCATCTCCTTACTTCTACTCACCTGTATCACAGAGTCATCTCCTTACCTCTACTCACCTGTATCACAGAGTCATCTCCTTACATCTACTCACCTATATCACAGAGTCATCTCCTTACCTCTACTCACCTATATCACAGAGTCATCTCCTTACCTCTACTCACCTGTATCACAGAGTCATCTCCTTACCTCTACTCACCTATATCCCAGAGTCATCTCCTTACCTCTACTCACCTGTATCACAGAGTCATCTCCTTACTTCTACTCACCTGTATCACAGAGTCATCTCCTTACTTCTACTCACCTGTATCACAGAGTCATCTCCTTACTTCTACTCACCTGTATCACAGAGTCATCTCCTTACATCTACTCACCTATATCACAGAGTCATCTCCTTACCTCCACTCACCTATATCACAGAGTCATCTCCTTACTTCTACTCACCTGTATCACAGAGTTATCTCCTTACTTCTACTCACCTGTATCACAGAGTCATCTCCTTACTTCTACTCACCTGTATCACAGAGTCTTCTCCTTACTTCTACTCACCTATATCACAGAGTCATCTCCTTACCTCTACTCACCTGTATCACAGAGTCATCTCCTTACATCTACTCACCTATATCACAGAGTCATCTCCTTACCTCTACTCACCTATATCACAGAGTCATCTCCTTACCTCTACTCACCTGTATCACAGAGTCATCTCCTTACCTCTACTCACCTATATCCCAGAGTCATCTCCTTACCTCTACTCACCTGTATCACAGAGTCATCTCCTTACCTCTACTCACCTGTATCCCAGAGTCATCTCCTTACCTCTACTCACCTGTATCACAGAGTCATCTCCTTACCTCTACTCACCTATATCACAGAGTCATTTCCTTACTTCTACTCACCTATATAACAGAGTCATCTCCTTACTTCTACTCACCTATATCACAGAGTCATCTCCTTCTACTCACCTATATCACAGAGTCATCTCCTTACCTCTACTCACCTGTATCACAGAGTCATCTCCTTACCTCTACTCACCTGTATCACAGAGTCATCTCCTTACCTCTACTCACCTGTATCACAGAGTCATCTCCTTACCTCTACTCACCTATTTCCCAGAGTCATCTCCTTACCTCTACTCACCTGTATCACAGAGTCATCTCCTTACCTCTACTCACCTATATCACAGAGTCATCTCCTTACGTCTACTCACCTATATCACAGAGTCATCTCCTTACCTCTACTCACCTGTATCACAGAGTCATCTCCTTACCTCTACTCACCTATATCACAGAGTCATCTCCTTACCTCTACTCACCTGTATCACAGAGTCATCTCCTTACCTCTACTCACCTATATCACAGAGTCATCTCCTTACCTCTACTCACCTGTATCACAGTCATCTCCTTACCTCTACTCACCTGTATCACAGAGTCATCTCCTTACCTCTACCCACCTGTATCACAGAGTCATCTCCTTACCTCTACTCACCTATATCACAGAGTCATCTCCTTACTTCTACTCACCTATATCACAGAGTCATCTCCCTACCTCTACTCACCTGTATCACAGAGTCATCTCCTTACCTCTACTCACCTATATCACAGAGTCATCTCCTTACTTCTACTCACCTGTATCACAGAGTCATCTCCTTACCTCACCTCTACTCACCTATATCACAGAGTCATCTCCTTACTTCTACTCACCTGTATCACAGAGTCATCTCCTTACTTCTACTCACCTGTATCACAGAGTCATCTCCTTACTTCTACTCACCTGTATCACAGAGTCATCTCCTTACTTCTACTCACCTATATCACAGAGTCATCTCCTTACTTCTACTCACCTGTATCACAGAGTCATCTCCTTACCTCTACTCACCTGTATCACAGAGTCATCTCCTTACATCTACTCACCTATATCACAGAGTCATCTCCTTACCTCTACTCACCTATATCACAGAGTCATCTCCTTACCTCTACTCACCTGTATCACAGAGTCATCTCCTTACCTCTACTCACCTGTATCCCAGAGTCATCTCCTTACCTCTACTCACCTGTATCACAGAGTCATCTCCTTACTTCTACTCACCTGTATCACAGAGTCATCTCCTTACTTCTACTCACCTGTATCACAGAGGCATCTCCTTACTTCTACTCACCTGTATCACAGAGTCATCTCCTTACATCTACTCACCTATATCACAGAGTCATCTCCTTACCTCTACTCACCTATATCACAGAGTCATCTCCTTACTTCTACTCACCTGTATCACAGAGTTATCTCCTTACTTCTACTCACCTGTATCCCAGAGTCATCTCCTTACCTCTACTCACCTGTATCACAGAGTCATCTCCTTACCTCTACTCACCTGTATCCCAGAGTCATCTCCTTACCTCTACTCACCTGTATCACAGAGTCATCTCCTTACCTCTACTCACCTATATCACAGAGTCATTTCCTTACTTCTACTCACCTATATAACAGAGTCATCTCCTTACTTCTACTCACCTATATCACAGAGTCATCTCCTTCTACTCACCTATATCACAGAGTCATCTCCTTACCTCTACTCACCTGTATCACAGAGTCATCTCCTTATCTCCTTACCTCTACTCACCTGTATCACAGAGTCATCTCCTTACCTCTACTCACCTGTATCACAGAGTCATCTCCTTACCTCTACTCACCTATTTCCCAGAGTCATCTCCTTACCTCTACTCACCTGTATCACAGAGTCATCTCCTTACCTCTACTCACCTATATCACAGAGTCATCTCCTTACTTCTACTCACCTATATCACAGAGTCATCTCCTTACCTCTACTCACCTGTATCACAGAGTCATCTCCTTACCTCTACTCACCTATATCACAGAGTCATCTCCTTACCTCTACTCACCTGTATCACAGAGTCATCTCCTTACCTCTACTCACCTATATCACAGAGTCATCTCCTTACCTCTACTCACCTGTATCACAGTCATCTCCTTACCTCTACTCACCTGTATCACAGAGTCATCTCCTTACCTCTACCCACCTGTATCACAGAGTCATCTCCTTACCTCTACTCACCTATATCACAGAGTCATCTCCTTACTTCTACTCACCTATATCACAGAGTCATCTCCTTACCTCTACTCACCTGTATCACAGAGTCATCTCCTTACCTCTACTCACCTATATCACAGAGTCATCTCCTTACTTCTACTCACCTGTATCACAGAGTCATCTCCTTACCTCACCTCTACTCACCTATATCACAGAGTCATCTCCTTACTTCTACTCACCTGTATCACAGAGTCATCTCCTTACTTCTACTCACCTGTATCACAGAGTCATCTCCTTACTTCTACTCACCTGTATCACAGAGTCATCTCCTTACTTCTACTCACCTATATCACAGAGTCATCTCCTTACTTCTACTCACCTGTATCACAGAGTCATCTCCTTACCTCTACTCACCTGTATCACAGAGTCATCTCCTTACATCTACTCACCTATATCACAGAGTCATCTCCTTACCTCTACTCACCTATATCACAGAGTCATCTCCTTACCTCTACTCACCTGTATCACAGAGTCATCTCCTTACCTCTACTCACCTGTATCCCAGAGTCATCTCCTTACCTCTACTCACCTGTATCACAGAGTCATCTCCTTACTTCTACTCACCTGTATCACAGAGTCATCTCCTTACTTCTACTCACCTGTATCACAGAGGCATCTCCTTACTTCTACTCACCTGTATCACAGAGTCATCTCCTTACATCTACTCACCTATATCACAGAGTCATCTCCTTACCTCTACTCACCTATATCACAGAGTCATCTCCTTACTTCTACTCACCTGTATCACAGAGTTATCTCCTTACTTCTACTCACCTGTATCACAGAGTCATCTCCTTACTTCTACTCACCTGTATCACAGAGTCTTCTCCTTACTTCTACTCACCTATATCACAGAGTCATCTCCTTACTTCTACTCACCTGTATCACAGAGTCATCTCCTTACCTCTACTCACCTGTATCACAGAGTCATCTCCTTACATCTACTCACCTATATCACAGAGTCATCTCCTTACCTCTACTCACCTATATCACAGAGTCATCTCCTTACCTCTACTCACCTGTATCACAGAGTCATCTCCTTACCTCTACTCACCTATATCCCAGAGTCATCTCCTTACCTCTACTCACCTGTATCACAGAGTCATCTCCTTACCTCTACTCACCTGTATCCCAGAGTCATCTCCTTACCTCTACTCACCTGTATCACAGAGTCATCTCCTTACCTCTACTCACCTATATCACAGAGTCATTTCCTTACTTCTACTCACCTATATCACAGAGTCATCTCCTTACTTCTACTCACCTATATCACAGAGTCATCTCCTTACTTCTACTCACCTATATCACAGATAGATGTAAGGAGATGACTCTGTGATATAGGTGAGTAGAAGTAAGGAGATGACTCTGTGATATAGGTGAGTAGAGGTAAGGAGATGACTCTGTGATACAGGTGAGTAGAGGTAAGGAGATGACTCTGGGATATAGGTGAGTATATACTCACAGATAGAGGTCAGTAATGTAATAATCTGCAGAATATATCACTATGTATCTGTCAGGGGGTAGATGGCACAGAGCAATGTTCTGCAGATCTCTAGAGAGGTCAGTAATGTAATAACTGCAGAATATATCACTATGTATCTGTCAGGGGGTAGATGGAACAGAGCAATGTTCTGCTGGTCTCTAGAGAGGTCAGTAAGATAATAGTCTGCAGAATATATCACTATGTATCTTTTAGGAGGTAGATGGGACAGAGCAATGTTCTGCAGATCTCTAGTGAGATCAGTAAGTAATAGTCTGCAGAATATATCACTATGTATCTGTCAGGGGGTAGATAGAACAAAGCAATGTTCTGCAGATCTCTAGAGAGGTCAGTAATGTTATAATCTGCAGAATATATCACTATGTATCTGTCAGGGGGTAGATGGAACAGAGCAATGTTCTGCAGGTACCTAGATAAGACGAGAATCAACTCTTAATAATTATCTGAAAGTTTTTAGCATATTGTTTTGGTTGCTTAATAAAAGTGGATCTTTGAAGTTCGATGGGGTGTGAATCATCTGCCCACCTTCATGAGTTGTATATAATTGTATTTATTTCCAAAAATCACTAAGTAACTCTCTGTCTCCACCTCTCCCCGTCTCTCTGTATATCTATATGGATAAACACCTCTTGTCTAGCTCCCAAACCTGTCATAGGATCCTCCTGTGTGTTATAACATGTTTTTCTGTGTATATTACATATAATATATCTCTGTAGAATGTGCATATGCTGTGATTGAGAAGTCGCTAGTGTCTCTCAGTTGCAGTCATGGGATGTATAGAGAGAAAAGGGAGCGCACAGGGGAAATAACAGATGTCACATACAGTCATGGCCACAAGTATTAGTTGTCACACAGTTTGCTGCTTCAGTGTTTTTAGACCTTTTTGTCAGATATTGCTGTTATACTGAAGGAAAATTACAAGCATTATATAAGTGTCAAAGGCTTTTATTAACAATTACATTAAGTTTATGCAAAGAGTCAATATTTGCAGTGTTGACCCTTTTTGAAGACCTCAGCAATTCGCCCTGACAGCTGTCAATCAGCTTCTGGGCCACATACTGACTGATGGTCGCCCATTCTTGTCTAATCAATGCTTGGAGAGTGTCAGAATTTGTGGGTTTTTGTTTGTCCACCCGCCTCTTGAGGATTGACCACAAGTTCTCAATGTGATTAAGTTCTGGGGAGTTTCCTGGCCATGGACCCAAAATGTCGATGTTTTGATCCCCAAACCACTTAGTTATCACTTTTGCCTTATGGCAAGGTGCTCCATCATGCTGGAAAAGGCATTGTTCATCACCAAACTGTTCTTGGATGGTTGGGAGAAGTTGCTCTTAGAGGATGTCTTGGTACCATTCTTCATGGCTGTGTTCTTAGGCAAAATTGTGAGTGAGCCCACTCACTTGGCTGAGAAGCAGCCCCACACATGAATGGTCTCAGGATGCTTTACTATTGGGATGACACAGGACTGATGGTAGCACTCACCTTTCCTTCTCTGGACAAATGTTTTTGCAGATGCCCTAAACAATCTGAAAGGGGATTCATCAGAGAAAATGACATTTCCCCAGTCCTCAGCAGTCTAATCCCTGTACCTTTTGCAGAATATCAGTCTATCCCTAATGTTTTTTCCTGGCTTCTTTGCTGGCCTTCTTGACACCAGGCCATCCTCCAAAAGTCTTCACCTCACTGTGCGTGCAGATGTACTCACACCTGACTGCTGCCATTCCTGAGCAAGCTCTGCACTGGTGGTGCCCTGATCCCGCAGCTGAATCAACTTTTGCAGATGGTCCTGGTGCTTGCTGGACATTCTTTGGCATCCTGAAGTCTTCTTCACAACTATTGAACCTCTCTCCTTGTAGTTCTTAATGATCCAATAAATGGTTGATTTAGGTGCAATCTTACTAGCAGCAATATCTTTGCCTGTGAAGCCCTTTTTGTGCAAAGCAATGATGACTGCACATGTTTACTTGCAGGTAATCATGGTTAACAGAGAAGAACAATGATTTCAAGCACCACCCTCCTTTTAAAGCTTCCAGTCTGTTATTCTAACTCAATCAGGATGACAGAGAGATCTCCAGTGATCTCCAGCCTTGTCCTCGTCAACACTCTCACCTGTATTAACAAAAGAATCACTGACCTAATGTTCATTGTCATGGCAACTTTGAAATTAAGTGCAATTCATCTGATCACTCTTGATGACATTCGGGAGTATATGCAAATTGTCATCATAAAAACTGAGACAGCAGACTTTGTGAAAACAAATACTTGTGTCATTCTCAAAACTTTTGGCCATAACTGCACATGTAATTCCCTGGGAGCTGGGACTCTGCCTAGAACAGACTGGGAACAGATGTCTGACACCAGCTACATAGTGCTTAGCCACTGTCCATGGTCCTGAATCTATGTGTGATCTCAGTGACCTCCTCCAGATATCTCACATGTGTGTGTTCCTTACTTGTTCCATGTAATCATTCTAGGAATAGCATGTAGCACATGCGAACAGTCTGCAGGCAGTGTGTAGCATGTTACATGTAATCAGTCTGCAGGCAGTGTGTAGCATGTTACATGTAATCAGTCTAAAGGCAGTGTGTAATGTAATCAGTTTGTAGGTAACATGTGTTGCAGGACTGTATGATCCCTGCATTACAGAGGGATAAGGATGGGAGTATGGAGGACCTTGGGGTGCAGGATAAGCTGGCACTGAGCGCAGGAGATAACGAAGCCTTCTTGGGGCACTGGGGGTGGGACAGGGCTGATACTAATATACATGAGAGCAGCCGGTGTCATCCTCAGCCAGAGTACAGGGACAGAGGAAGGTCATCAGATATCACCTACAGAGCCCATAGAGACAGACCCTTCTCTCTTGTCTGGTCTCCTCACTGCTATATGCTCAGACAGCATCTACACAGGGTTCATACAAGAGCTCAGCAAGGTCATTATAGATATCTGCCCACCTTATACCCAGGTGGAAGCCCGTAATACTGGGCATTCATTACTATAATACTGCTGAGCATCACCTAAGTTATGACATAATCATCAGCGGACTGAACGTTGGGACTGTCTGTAACACATGACATACACAAGGAACCATTGGACATATAGGACATATAGACCCCTCTCCGAGGACAGGTAACAGGTACTGTGGTGCTCGTGCATTAACCAGAGAACGCCCCCAAATACCCCATCCTCACCGTTCCTTCTCCACACAACAGTGATTCATGTATGTAGATGAAGAGTCCAAACACCACCAGACCCCCCCCCCATTATCATGTATTAAATCTGTACATCAGGCATTACATCCACTGCATTTCTACAAAAACTTGCAAATATGATCTATGACAAACTGCTGCACCCAACACGACATTCAATTACAATTCGGATTACATTCCAAGTCAGGGAAACGATAATTGATTATTGATTATAATTGATTATTGGTGAATAGGGTATTGTTCTTATTAGACTCTGATATAGTATTATTATAACCTAAGTCCTGAGTGTCTTATTACTCTGACATAGTATTATTATAACCTAAGTCCTGAGTGTTTTATTACTCTGATATAGTATTATTATAACCCAGATCCAGAGTGTCTTATTACTCTGACATAGTATTATTATAACCCAGATCCTGAGTGTCTTATTACTCTGACATAGTATTATAATAACCCATATCCAGAGTGTCTTATTACTCTGACACAGTATTATAATAACCCAGATCCAGAGTGTCTTATTACTCTGACATAGTATTACTATAACCCAGATCCTGAGTGTCTTATTACTCTGACATAGTATTATTATAACGCAGATCCTGAGTGTCTTATTACTCAGATATAGTATTATTATAACCCAGATCCTGAGTGTCTTATTACTCAGATATAGTATTATTATAACCCAGATCCTGAGTGTCTTATTACTCTGATATAGTATTATTATAACCCAGATCCTGAGTGCCTTCTTACTCAGATATAGTATTATTATAACCCAGATCCTGAGTGTCTTATTACTCAGATATAGTATTATTATAACCCAGATCCAGAGTGTCTTATTACTCTGACATAGTATTATTATAACCCTGATCCTGAGTGTCTTATTACTCTGACATAGTATTATTATAACCCAGATCCTGAGTGTCTTATTACTCAGATATAGTATTATTATAACCCAGATCCTGAGTGTCTTATTACTCTGATATAGTATTATTATAACCCAGATCCAGAGTGTCTTATTACTCAGATATAGTATTATTATAACCCAGATCCTGAGTGTCTTATTACTCAGATATAGTATTATTATAACCCTGATCCTGAGTGTCTTATTACTCTGAAATAGTATTATTATAACCCAGATCCTGAGTGTCTTATTACTCAGATATAGTATTATTATAACCCAGATCCTGAGTGTCTTATTACTCAGATATAGTATTATTATAACCCAGATCCTGAGTGTCTTATTACTCTGATATAGTATTATTATAACCCAGATCCAGAGTGTCTTATTACTCAGATATAGTATTATTATAACCCAGATCCTGAGTGTCTTATTACTCAGATATAGTATTATTATAACCCTGATCCTGAGTGTCTTATTACTCTGACATAGTATTATTATAACCCAGATCCTGAGTGTCTTATTACTCTGACATAGTATTATTATAACCCAGATCCTGAGTGTCTTATTACTCAGATATAGTATTATTATAACCCAGATCCTGAGTGTCTTATTACTCAGATATAGTATTATTATAACCCTGATCCTGAGTGTCTTATTACTCTGACATAGTATTATTATAACCCAGATCCTGAGTGTCTTATTACTCTGACATAGTATTATTATAACCCAGATCCTGAGTGCCTTCTTACTCAGATATAGTATTATTATAACCCAGATCCTGAGTGTCTTATTACTCAGATATAGTATTATTATAACCCAGATCCAGAGTGTCTTATTACTCTGACATAGTATTATTATAACCCTGATCCTGAGTGTCTTATTACTCTGACATAGTATTATTATAACCCAGATCCTGAGTGTCTTATTACTCAGATATAGTATTATTATAACCCTGATCCTGAGTGTCTTATTACTCTGACATAGTATTATTATAACCCAGATCCTGAGTGTCTTATTACTCAGATATAGTATTATTATAACCCAGATCCTGAGTGTCTTATTACTCAGATATAGTATTATTATAACCCAGATCCAGAGTGTCTTATTACTCTGACATAGTATTATTATAACCCTGATCCTGAGTGTCTTATTACTCTGACATAGTATTATTATAACCCAGATCCTGAGTGTCTTATTACTCAGATATAGTATTATTATAACCCAGATCCAGAGTGTCTTATTACTCTGACATAGTATTATTATAACCCTGATCCTGAGTGTCTTATTACTCTGACATAGTATTATTATAACCCAGATCCTGAGTGTCTTATTACTCAGATATAGTATTATTATAACCCAGATCCTGAGTGCCTTCTTACTCAGATATAGTATTATTATAACCCAGATCCTGAGTGCCTTCTTACTCAGATATAGTATTATTATAACCCAGATCCTGAGTGTCTTATTACTCTGATATAGTATTATTATAACGCAGATCCTGAGTGTCTTATTACTCTGACATAGTATTATTATAACCCTGATCCTGAGTGTCTTATTACTCTGATATAGTATTATTATAACGCAGATCCTGAGTGTCTTATTACTCTGACATAGTATTATTATAACGCAGATCCTGAGTGTCTTATTACTCTGACATAGTATTATTATAACCCAGATCCTGAGTGTCTTATTACTCAGATATAGTATTATTATAACCCTGATCCTGAGTGTCTTATTACTCAGATATAGTATTATTATAACCCAGATCCTGAGTGTCTTATTACTCAGATATAGTATTATTATAACCCTGATCCTGAGTGTCTTATTACTCTGACATAATATTATTATAACCCAGATCCTGAGTGTCTTATTACTCAGATATAGTATTATTATAACCCAGATCCTGAGTGTCTTATTACTCTGACATAGTATTATTATAACCCAGATCCTGAGTGTCTTATTACTCAGATATAGTATTATTATAACCCAGATCCTGAGTGTCTTATTACTCAGATATAGTATTATTATAACCCTGATCCTGAGTGTCTTATTACTCTGACATAGTATTATTATAACCCAGATCCTGAGTGTCTTATTACTCAGATATAGTATTATTATAACGCAGATCCTGAGTGTCTTATTACTCAGATATAGTATTATTATAACGCAGATCCTGAGTGTCTTATTACTCTGACATAGTATTATTATAACCCTGATCCTGAGTGTCTTATTACTCTGATATAGTATTATTATAACGCAGATCCTGAGTGTCTTATTACTCTGACATAGTATTATTATAACGCAGATCCTGAGTGTCTTATTACTCAGATATAGTATTATTATAACCCTGATCCTGAGTGTCTTATTACTCTAATATAGTATTATTATAACGCAGATCCTGAGTGTCTTATTACTCAGATATAGTATTATTATAACCCAGATCCTGAGTGTCTTATTACTCTGACATAGTATTATTATAACCCAGATCCTGAGTGTCTTATTACTCAGATATAGTATTATTATAACCCTGATCCTGAGTGTCTTATTACTCTGACATAGTATTATTATAACCCAGATCCTGAGTGTCTTATTACTCAGATATAGTATTATTATAACCCTGATCCTGAGTGTCTTATTACTCTGACATAGTATTATTATAAACCAGATCCTGAGTGTCTTATTACTAAGATATAGTATTATTATAACCCAGATCCTGAGTGTCTTATTACTCTGACATAGTATTATTATAACCCAGATCCTGAGTGTCTTATTACTCAGATATAGTATTATTATAACCCAGATCCTGAGTGTCTTATTACTCAGATATAGTATTATTATAACCCTGATCCTGAATGTCTTATTACTCTGACATAGTATTATTATAACCCTGATCCTGAGTGTCTTATTACTCTGACATAGTATTATTATAACCCAGATCCTGAGATAGCGTTACCTCTCTGCGCATTGTAAAGCTTCATGTGTTGCAGAACTTTTCAGTCCCTGTATTAATCTATGGTGATATCTGCTGTAGTAATGGCTCATCGCACTTTAATGCATAGACCCCATAGTATTATAATGACCCAGAGAATAGTTGCTTCTGAGTGGCTGATTGTGTATTGACCCCTCCCACTGATAGTAATACTGTAACTAATGTTTCATCTGGTTACATCCTGATTTTCTGGCAGACGTGATATAGGACAATACTGATATATGGGACGTCCAGGAACAGATTCTCATTGTTGATTTCAATGTGAAAATACGCAGGGACCATTTTATTCATGTACTTTTTTAATGTCAAGTTGTGGTTTTTAATTAATAGAGAGATCACCGAATATTTATTTGTTAAACCTCAGCGCGTTTTTTAGGAAATGTTTTCCTGTTTTGTTACTAATAATAATGTTTGCACACGCAGCAGATTTCTGCCCATTCTGTGCCCCAGGCTCCGCTTCTCCTCCAGATCTCAGAAAGAGAGGCCCCCAGGGGTAACCTGCTCACTGACCCCCAGATTTAGGTCAGGCTCACCAGGAGACATCCCCAGGAACCAGGGCCAGACGGAGGAAGATCCGTATAAGAATAAGGGAACGTTTATTTCCGTGTCCTCCCATTTTGAGCTTTCAGTGTGTTTTTCATAATGTGTATATATTATATTATCATAAATATTTGTATGCTGATAATCAGCCCATAAGTATTGATTTATATTCATTGTAAAACCCTTTTCCTCCAGCTTTTTATGTGTCAGCCAGAAACGTGCACCAATGAATCTGGAGCGGCACATCCGCCATTTTGCGCATCTGTGAAATCGCTCTGCGCATACCCAGAAAGTGGGTGCAGAATATGCGCCTACGTAGACTGGGCGATGCTGGCACTTACCCCAGCTCGTGTCTGGAGGGTGAGACGTTGGCCGATGATGAAGATTTGTAACCCAGGCGCAGATGCTGCTGATGTTGCTGTATGTGATCTATTTTTAGAGTAATTTACGCCCATTTTGCCAACAAATCTGCATCACCCGAAAGTACTTGTTCTATACAGAGACCAATTACTGAACCATTCCCAAGGACAGAACTCTAATCCCTGGGATTGTACTATTCATCACAATACGTACATGTCCCATGAAGGAACACATGTAGCGGTGCCGTTATATAGATATGTTTCATGTGTGCCCCTTCCTGGGTGTGATATTGTACATTGACACAGCTCATGAGCTGATATAGGACACATGTGATACTAATATCTATATAGCGGGAGCTTCACCATTATATACATTACAGGTACATGGGGCAATTGGGCAGATGTTCTCCAAACATAATGTAGTAATAAATGGATACAGGGGTTAAATTATACTGAACACCAAGACAAATTAAACTTACACTGGAAAACAGAGGGCTTATTAAGTGATCTAATTGCTGTGTAATCTTTCACCCCAAGTCAACTCAACAATTTGTCCAATTATCTTGTAAAATCTAATATAGTGCAGGCGATCCCCCTCTCAGCATATCATTACTCACTAATACTACTCACTCTGCCCCGTTACTCTGTAATCCTACTTACTCTGCCCCGTTACTCTGTAATACTGCTCACTCTGCCCCGTTACTCTGTAATACTGCTCACTCTGCCCCGTTACTCTGTAATACTGCTCACTCTGCCCCGTTACTCTGTAATACTGCTCACTCTGCCCCGTTACTCTCTAATACTGCTCACTCTGCCCCGTTACTCTCTAATACTGCTCACTCTGCCCCGTTACTCTCTAATACTGCTAACTATGCCCCGTTACTCTCTAATACTGCTCACTCTGCCCCGTTACTCTGTAATTCTACTCACTCTGCCCCGTTACTCTGTAATTCTACTCTCTGCCCCGTTACTCTGTAATTCTGCTCACTCTGCCCCGTAATTCTGCTCACTCTGCCCCGTAATTCTGCTCACTCTGCCCCGTTACTCTCTAATAATGCTCACTCTGCCCCGTTACTCTCTAATACCGCTCACTCTGCCCCGTTACTCTCTAATACTGCTCACTCTGCCCCGTTACTCTCTAATAATGCTCACTCTGCCCCGTTACTCTCTAATACCGCTCACTATGCCCCGTTACTCTGTAATACTGCTCACTCTGCCCCGTTACTCTGTAATACTGCTCACTCTGCCCCGTTACTCTCTAATAATGCTCACTGCCCCGTTACTCTGTAATTCTACTCACTCTGCCCCGTTACTCTCTAATACCGCTCACTCTGCCCCGTTACTCTCTAATAATGCTCACTGCCCCGTTACTCTGTAATTCTACTCACCCTGCCCCGTTACTCTCTAATACTACTCACTCTGCCTCGTTACTCTCTACTACTGCTCACTCTGCCCTGTTACTCTCTAATACTGCTCATTCTGCCCCGCTACTCTCTAATACTACTCACTCTGCCCCCTTACTCTCTATTACTGCTCACTCTGCCCCGTTACTCTCTACTACTGCTCACTCTGCCCCGTTTCTCTTTAATACTACTCACCCTAACTCTCTAATACTGCGCACTCTGCCCCGTTACTCTCTAATACTACTCACTCTGCCCCGTTACTCTCTAATACCGCTCACTCTGCCCCGTTACTCTCTAATAATGCTCACTGCCCCGTTACTCTGTAATTCTACTCACCCTGCCCCGTTACTCTCTAATACTACTCACTCTGCCCCGTTACTCTCTAATACTACTCACTCTGCCTCGTTACTCTCTACTACTGCTCACTCTGCCCTGTTACTCTCTAATACTGCTCATTCTGCCCCGCTACTCTCTAATACTACTCACTCTGCCCCGTTACTCTCTATTACTGCTCACTCTGCCCCGTTACTCTCTACTACTGCTCACTCTGCCCCGTTACTCTTTAATACTACTCACCCTAACTCTCTAATACTGCGCACTCTGCCCCGTTACTCTCTAATACTACTCACTCTGCCCCATTACTCTTTAATACTACTCACTCTGCTCCCTCTCTTTTATTCAGTGCACTCAGTATCACCCTCCATGCCCTACAACAGGTAATCTCTCCCGAAATTTCAGGGATATTCAATGGGCCAAGGTTTCTGCTTGAAGAGAATGCCCAATAGTATGTAGCTGTTACGAGTACCGCCGCGACTCACTTCCTCTGCTCCCCTGCGTCCCGTGATGTCACTTCCGGGCGTGACCCGACCATTGCCTTGGCAAACGTCGGACGCTTGTGGTTCAGCGCCGCGTCCCGGCAACGAAAGGAAGCCTGCGCAAGCCTCCACACCAGCCTGCGGGCTATATAGTTGAATTAATTAATTATTATGCTGGGCTAGGGATCTTTGCAGAGCTAGGCTCTGATTGGCTACCTTTAGTACTTAGGGCAGGGAGGGCTGGTTATAGCGTCCCAGTTGTTGTACTGTGCTGACCTGCTTTTAGACCCTTGGATTGCTGATTATTTGTTGTGACCCTCTGCCTGTTTATTGGACTCTGCCTGTCTGCTTGTGATCCTGACCCCTTGGCCTGTTCCTCTGATTTTGCTGTTCTGCCTCTGACCTTGACCTTTGGCGTGTTTCCTGACTACTCTTCCTGCTAGTGACCCCTGACCTTGGCTTTCGTCTGACCATCCCGTACCATCTCTACTGTCTCCTGGTCTGTGGCTGCGGTTTAGTATAACGAACCTACACTACTTGGAGTTAAGTCCTGGGGGCGTCTCAGTACCTGTGAGCGCGTCTAGCGCTACGGGAAAGGCGGCTGCTATAGGTGAAGACCTATTAGTTCTGCAGGTTCGTTATCTGACCACCAGCAGCCTAGCAGCAGCTACCATTGGCTGAGTATTGGCTACAGAGTAACGAGTGGGAACCCCACACTATCCCCACTATCACGCAGCCCCCAGTACCTCATCCTTGGCTGTAGTGAAGAATTGTTACATTAACACACAATCTGATTATAGCGTTTATTACACAGCACCCAATAAGAGCCACCACACAGAGCGGTGTACTGGAGTGAGGTAGTTTCTGGCAGGATCATTCTTGTCCCAAGAGCTAGCAGTCAGTCACACATTTATGACAGCAATACCTTACTCCTGCAGAATATATACAGGAAATATACACAATCCACTCTCACATTTAAACAGATTATTTAACATTTGACAATAAAAATACTAGAAAAGGAAACACATTTAAAGACCTTGATGGGCTCAGTAACTGCGGTCTGTGATGACCACAGATGAACACTGCTCTGTCCAGACACCTCATCTTACAAATAGTTTAATTACTGTGTTATAAAGCAGCACAATCAGGAAGAATAAAAGAGTACCATATAAATACGGACAGTTATACAGCAGTTCTCAGCGGTGACACCAGAAGCGCTGCCTCTCACTCTCTGGAACTCTCCTTATCCGTGGTTAGCGATCTATTCCACGCTCTCATTGTGTCCTCTACAGACCACGCTTCAGTCTTACCTGTTTTACTAAGACCATGTGCCAGGTATGAATTACACGTGTGCATGAAATATACATAAATCATACATATCAAGTTAATATTCACACTGTGATAATACTCTTTCTGCTTTTCCCAGATACCCAGGGTAACATCCTATGCTCAATTAGTCAACTGCTTAAAGAAAGCCTTTAATTCCAATTATCTCCTGTTATTCAGCCAGTTATTGCATTTGGGGAACAAGGACAAGCAGAAGCCGGATATGATCATGCGATGCAGTTACACAACTAGTGTTACATTATTAATCACACAGGAATGATGAGGCCAATGCTAGACAGCGTGATGTTATAATTACATTGCATCATTTCTGTAGCACATACATATTCCACAGCGCTGTACAAAACTGGAACAAGCGGCTCAGGAGTTTCTACTCAGAAGAGCTTACAATCCGCAGGGACAAGTGAAAGCTATGAATGTTAGGATTACTAGCTATGTGTAATGTGAGTGGAGGGCATAGCACCCAAACTACATACAGATAAACTCTCTACTAACACAATCGCCACGAGGGCTCGTGCTTCTGGCGCCACCTTCAGGTTAAACAAAATATCTGCAGCCAATCTCCACATGAAGTGAAATCTGTGAGCTTTGTGCGCTCCGAGCCCGATTAATTAAGGAAGCATAAACACTGGTACCTGCTGCATTGTAAAATCACTCTGTCCATGCTCAGACCTGCCAGTGAAGACAACAACGTCCAAATCATTCAGAGCGGTTCTAGACCCGTTTTCATTAACAGATGTAGCTTCACATCCGCTCCTTGTTGGATACGGACCTGCGTATGCCCAGTATAGGCGAGTTTTTTAAAAAGTACACGTTTGTTTTGTGTTTAGTAATGATTTAGGCCCTCCCTGTATAACCCTGAAAGTACATTTTATTCTTCTTTGATAAGCAGTGATCTGTGCACTGTGTGATAGAGTTAGGGAAGACAGAGGCAGTGACATGATGTGAAGAGGGGAATGGAGGCAGCAGGAAGCCACAGACTGAGAGTTATATAGTGGAAGGAGCAGGGTCCTCAGCAGCACAGAGTAGTGATATGAGGCTGCTGTCACACTGATACAGAAAGTCACAGACTGTGAGTTACATAGTGGAAGGAGCAGGGTCCCCAGCAGCACAGAGTAGTGATATGAGGCTGCTGTCACACTGATACAGAAAGTCACAGACTGAGAGTTATATAGTGGAAGGAGCAGGGTCCCCAGCAGCACAGAGTAGGGATGTGAGGCTGCTGTCACACTGATGCAGGAAGCCACAGACTGAGAGTTATATAGTTAAAGGAGCAGGGTCCCCAGCAGCACAGAGTAGTGATATGAGGCTGCTGTCACACTGATACAGGAAGCCACAGACTGAGAGTTATATAGTGGAAGGAGCAGGGTCCCCAGCATCACAGAGTAGTGATGTGAGGCTGCTGTCACACTGATACAGGAAGTCACAGACTGTGAGTTACATAGTGGAAGGAGCAGGGTCCCCAGCAGCACAGAGTAGTGATGTGAGGTTGCTGTCACACTGATACAGGAAGCCACAGACTGAGAGTTATATAGTGGATGGAGCAGGGTCCCCAGCAGCACAGAGTAGGGATGTGAGGCTGCTGTCACACTGATGCAGGAAGCCACAGACTGAGAGTTATATAGTTAAAGGAGCAGGGTCCCCAGCAGCACAGAGTAGTGATATGAGGCTGCTGTCACACTGATACAGGAAGCCACAGACTGAGAGTTATATAGTGGAAGGAGCAGAGTCCCCAGCAGCACAGAGTAGTGATGTGAGGCTGCTGTCACACTGATACAGGAAGCCACAGACTGAGAGTTATATAGTGGAAGGAGCAGGGTCTCCAGCAGCACAGAGTAGTGATGTGAGGCTGCTGTCACATTAATGTTGTCAAACTAATGTCTATATGAAAAAAAGTGCATACATCCAACTTGTTTTTACTTCAGAAAAGGAATGCAAACTGACGTCGTGATTATGGTTTTTTTTACCAGAATTTCTGTTCTCTGTAATCATCCCATAAATTTGTGGCAACTTTAGGTTTTAGGCTGGAAACATCTTAGTATGAAATGAAACACATTTGTGAGATGACAGAACAATGACTCTGACCTACAGCCACTAACTGTTTTATCTCGGTCTTACAAACAACAATAATTATATTCTAATGTTATTAGAAACAACTGGTTCCTTCGTATTGTACAGCTCTATGAATACTGCTGGCGCTTTATAATAAATATAATTTACTTCTGTCCCATCTCATTTGCTGTATATCACCTGGAACCTGCATCTCTCCAGCTGTTGTAGGACTGTAAGACCCAGCATGTACTTTCAACCTTCTAGTGTCAGGGTATGCTGGAACTTGCAGTTCCACCATAGCTGGAAGAAGAGAAAGGCCTTCATAGAACCCCCCACATCAGTCTATATTACACTTATTATGGTGTTTTGATACCAATGCAGCAACTCACCCTAAAATAATACAGACAACTCTTGTGTGACCTCTAATGTCTGTATCCTCTTGTTTTAGTACATGTGGTGGGGGATCTAGATCCCATGTGTTCCTTTCATCTCTGTGGTGAAATCTACATACCATGGATGTTTTCTAATGTCTTTTGTGGGTTCCAGATCCCATTATATCTAATACATGTACATGTGACGGGTTCTATATATTACGTGTGTTCTCTACTTTCTGTACATATGTTCAGTTCTAGATCCCGTGTATTCCTCTAATTTCTATACACATGGTGGGTTCTAGAGAAATATATGGTCTCTGACACTCCAGAATCTGTACGTTACGGTTTCCTCCATTAAGGGGTGAAATCATTGCAGCTGCTTTTTGTGTCTATCCTGGGCCCGGGAGTCACGAGAGATACTGCGATATCCAGTGCAGGACACGATGCAGCCAGCGGCCCATAGGGGAAGCCTGAGTCCAGAGGAAGATCTCATAGAGCTGAAGTTGTCCCAGACGTAGGGACTCTGAGACAGAGATGTGAGCGTAGGCCCAGACTGAAGAGGACGTCTCCTTCCGATGCCTTCAGAGGAGAGACAAGAGAGGAGACATCACATGAACACACAAGGTGGAACTGGAAGATGCCAGTGAAATAACACTTTAATGTTAATAACACGTAACCCTCAAATGCATTCCAAGGGCACTACTGAATGACTCCAAATTCCAACCCTTCCATAATGCACCATAGACAGACTGCAGCTGCCGATTACCGAGCGACTACAGACTGCAGCTGCCGATTACCGAGCGACTACAGACTGCAGCTGCCGATTACCGAGCGACTACAGACTGCAGCTGCCGATTACCGAGCGACTACAGACTGCAGCTGCCGATTACCGAGCGACTACAGACTGCAGCTGCCGATTACCGAGCGACTACAGACTGCACCTGCTGATTACTGAGCGACCACAGGCTGCACCTGCTGATTACTGAGCGACCACAGGCTGAAGCCGCCGATTACTGAGCAACTACAGACTGCACCTGCCGATTACTGAGCGACTACAGGCTGCACCTGCTGATTACTGAGCGACTACAGGCTGAAGCCGCCGATTACTGAGCGACTACAGGCTGCAGCCGCCGATTACTGAGCGACTACAGACTGCACCTGCTGATTACTGAGCGACTACAGGCTGCAGCCGCCGATTACTGAGCGACTACAGGCTGCAGCCGCCGATTACTGAGCGACTACAGACTGCACCTGCCGATTACTGAGCGACTACAGGCTGCACCTGCTGATTACTGAGCGACTACAGGCTGAAGCCGCCGATTACTGAGCGACTACAGACTGCACCTGCCGATTACTGAGCGACTACAGGCTGCACCTGCTGATTACTGAGCGACTACAGGCTGAAGCCGCCGATTACTGAGCGACTACAGACTGCACCTGCTGATTACTGAGCGACTACAGGCTGCAGCCGCCGATTACTGAGCGACTACAGGCTGAAGCCGCCGATTACTGAGCGACTACAGGCTGCAGCCGCCGATTACTGAGCGACTACAGACTGCAGCTGCCGATTACTGAGCGACTACAGACTGCAGCCGCCGATTACTGAGCGACTACAGGCTGCAGCCGCCGATTACTGAGCGACTACAGACTGCAGCTGCCGATTACTGAGCGACTACAGACTGCAGCTGCCGATTACTGAGCGACTACAGACTGCAGCTGCCGATTACTGAGCGACTACAGGCTGCAGCCGCCGATTACCGAGCGACTACAGGCTGATCATCATCAACATTATTTATATATTGCCAGCAAATTCCCTAATGTTTACATACCAGGCGATATTACAACTTGACCTCATACCATAGGGCAGTATTGCTACCTGAGAACCACTAAGCTGGGCTATTTTTGGAGTGGGAGGGGTTTCCCAGCACCAGAACTAATTACTATATAGAAGGTAATACCTGGTGGTATAATCATTATGGGAGCACTTGAACATAATGCCGGGACCAGCAACAATGATGTGTAAAGGGTGTGACCAGGCAAACTGAGAATCCGGGTCTGGAAATTTAGATATTGTTACATCACCCTACACCCTTCTAGATGGCTGAGTATTATTTTGTGATGGAGAGTTCTTGTCAACTTGGGAACATGAAGATGAACTCAACACGTCTTCTAGGACATCACATTCCTGTGCACCAGATGCTGAAGTTCTCTCCTAGAGATTCTAGAATCCAGGAAACTGCAATTGTTTCCAGCACCTCCGTCCAGTGGGAAAACTCCCAGGATTGCCCCCACGTGCCCAAGGTTTGGATTCTTCTACCCTTTAGCCAGGAATGGGTGTCCCGGGCAAGTTGAACCTTTATAATGATGCCCATTGAGCACCTTTCATCAGTAATGTGTGGCTTATGAAGAACCACAATGAAGACTGGATGGAGGGAGTGTCCCAGGCATCGTGTCTCCAGGACCTAGTAGGGACAATGTATTTAGGATGTAGCTTGGCAGAGACCAGGCTCCTGAAGAACGTATTGAAGACAGCTTGTGTCTCTTGTCAGCACAGAGCCCAACAGACAGTTGTCTTTGAGAGGTCCGGAAGGCTCCCGTCTCATTAGCCGCATTCAGTAAATAGAAGCAGATATGTCTAGTTGTCCCGGTTGTAAGAAGAAAGGGTCATCAACAACTGTGCTGGGGTTTGTATAGTCCACTCTATTAGATCATTGTTCTGTTGGTGGAAAAATTAAGATACCGGTATCTATTTCTAGACGAATTGGGAGCCTCTATCAGATACAATAATGGAAAGTAGTCAGTGAGGGCGATAACTCTGTCATAAGCCCAGGACCATGGTCAACGGCAACCAATGAAAAGAGAATAATTTCGAGGAGGATGATTATTATTATTATTATTATTATTAATTTTTATTTATAGGGCGCCACAAAGTATCCGTAGCGCCGTACAAGGACAAACAATGGCACAGTACAAGGTGAAACAGCACAGTACAAGTAACAGTAAGCACTATAACTCTGGGGGCTCAGGCACAGCATGAAAGAGAGGGAGGGAGGGGAAAAGTGAGTACAGGCAGGTAACTATGGCCCAAGAGGGTGGGCACGGATGACAGGTTGAGAGTCACTGAGGGGAGCGGAGAGAAGCGAGAGGAGACCGAGGGCAGAGGGACTGAGAGGCGGTGAGATGAGTAGCTGGAGAGCGCAGTTAAAAGTGATGGAAACAGAAGGTAGGAGAGCCCTGCTCAAAGGAGCTTACAATCTAAAGGGAGGGGAAGACAGACAGACACATGGATGAGACGGAGAGACGAGAGGAAGGGGGAGAAGGGAAGAAGGGATGAGAAAGAGAGGTAGCCGACCGGTGGGAGTTTAGGCATGAGACTGGAACGCTTTAAGGAAAAGGTGGGTTTTTAATGTTCGTTTGAAAGAGGACAGATTAGGGGAAGTTCTGATGGAGCGGGGGAGCTTGTTCCAATGGAGGGGAGTGGCGCGGGAGAAGTCTTGGATACGTGCGTGAGAGGAGGTAATCAGAGGGGAAGAGAGGCGACGATCGTTGGACGATCGCAGTGAGCGGGAGGGAGTGTGAATAGAGATAAGGTTAGAGATGTAGGGAGCAGTGGAGTTGCCGAGGGCCTTGTAAGTCAGAGTGAGGAGCTTGAAAAGGATTCTGTAGGGGAAGGGGAGCCAGTGAAGGGCTTGGTAGAGTGGGGATACAGATGATAGTCCTACCACTAGGGGGAGCCTCCATCTTAATGTGCCACAGTAAAAGGGGAACGGTATTATCCTTCTAGTACAAATGTTGTAAGTGGCTACAAAGTCCTTTACATTGTTTTATTAAATTGGGATACAGGAAAGTTTTCTATATAAGGTCTAATTGCCAATTTGGCATCATGAGCCCACTGCAGTATTTTGGGATTAACAATGGAGGAACAAACATTTTCCCTCAGAAGCAGATGGAACAGGAGTTTAAACTTCAGAAATCTGTGTCCATAATTTGAATGAATCAAAGCAACAGAATATGGGTTTATGGAATAATAGGTCCAACGTCCACAGAAGAAGACTCTGACAGGAAGAACTATCTTGAGAGAGACACAGGAGGGATATCTCCATTTCTGTGAGGTGTTAGAATGTCTGCTTGTTGTTTGTCAAATGATCAGAGTAGGCCAAATAGTGAGAAGGGAGAATAAAGCGGGAAGTGACAGGTCTGGGATCTTCTGCAATATTTCTTCCAGAATCTGACCCTTGATAATGGGCCATAGGTACATTATGGAGACGCTGACATTAAAGGACATCAGCTCCTTATGACGTTCTCCTACTTTCATCTGCAGAGGACGTGTTCTAGATGTGATCAATGGAACCAGGATAGAGGATTATTATGTTTAGTGGTGAAAGATAAGTCCATATATTTCCCCACAGCTCCGGAATTCACAAAGGTCAAAGTGTTGATAGGAGAAACACCCCAGCAGGGTAACAGGAAGGAGAAGACAAAGACCAGATCTATGCATACTATAGAATAATATGGGGTGCCTACAGGAAGATCTTCGTTGGGACAGGGCAGGTGAACATTAGATGAGATGGCCCTTTATCCCACAGCATCAGAAAGCTCAAAGATAGAGTTTGCAATTTATTTGTTAAAAAGGTGCGTTCCTCCTAGCTGGAGCGGTTCCTACTAGCTGGAGCGGTTCCTACTAGCTGGAGCGGTTCCTACTAGCGGGAGCGGTTCCTACTAGCTGGAGCGGTTCCTCCTAGCTGGAGCGGTTCCTCCTAGCTGGAGCGGTTCCTACTAGCGGGAGCGGTTCCTACTAGCTGGAGCGGTTCCTCCTAGCTGGAGCGGTTCCTTCTAGCTGGAGCGGTTCCTACTAGCTGGAGCGGTTCCTCCTAGCTGGAGCGGTTCCTCCTAGCTGGAGCGGTTCCTCCTAGCTGGAGCGGTTCCTACTAGCGGGAGCGGTTCCTACTAGCTGGAGCGGTTCCTCCTAGCTGGAGCGGTTCCTTCTAGCTGGAGCGGTTCCTCCTAGCTGGAGCGGTTCCTCCTAGCTGGAGCGGTTCCTACTAGCTGGAGCGGTTCCTCCTAGCTGGAGCGGTTCCTCCTAGCTGGAGCGGTTCCTCCTAGTGGGAGCGGTTCCTCCTAGCTGGAGCGGTTCCTTCTAGCTGGAGCGGTTCCTACTAGCTGAAGCGGTTCCTTCTAGCTGGAGCGGTTCCTACTAGCTGGAGCGGTTCCTCCTAGCTGGAGCGGTTCCTCCTAGCTGGAGCGGTTCCTCCTAGCGGGAGCGGTTCCTCCTAGCTGGAGCGGTTCCTCCTAGCTGGAGCGGTTCCTACTAGCGGGAGCGGTTCCTACTAGCTGGAGCGGTTCCTCCTAGCTGGAGCGGTTCCTCCTAGCTGGAGCGGTTCCTTCTAGCTGGAGCGGTTCCTCCTAGCTGGAGCGGTTCCTCCTAGCTGGAGCGGTTCCTACTAGCTGGAGCGGTTCCTACTAGCTGGAGCGGTTCCTCCTAGCTGGAGCGGTTCCTCCTAGCTGGAGCGGTTCCTCCTAGTGGGAGCGGTTCCTCCTAGCTGGAGCGGTTCCTTCTAGCTGGAGCGGTTCCTCCTAGCTGGAGCGGTTCCTCCTAGCGGGAGCGGTTCCTCCTAGCTGGAGCGGTTCCTACTAGCTGGAGCGGTTCCTTCTAGCTGGAGCGGTTCCTCCTAGCTGGAGCGGTTCCTCCTAGCGGGAGCGGTTCCTCCTAGCTGGAGCGGTTCCTACTAGCTGGAGCGGTTCCTCCTAGCGGGAGCGGTTCCTCCTAGCTGGAGCGGTTCCTCCTAGCGGGAGCGGTTCCTCCTAGTGGGAGCGGTTCCTCCTAGCTGGAGCGGTTCCTCCTAGCTGGAGCGGTTCCTCCTAGTGGGAGCGGTTCCTACTAGCTGGAGCGGTTCCTCCTAGCTGGAGCGGTTCCTCCTAGCTGGAGCGGTTCCTACTAGCGGGAGCGGTTCCTCCTAGCTGGAGCGGTTCCTCCTAGCTGGAGCGGTTCCTCCTAGCGGGAGCGGTTCCTCCTAGCTGGAGCGGTTCCTCCTAGCGGGAGCGGTTCCTCCTAGCTGGAGCGGTTCCTCCTAGCTGGAGCGGTTCCTACTAGCGGGAGCGGTTCCTCCTAGCGGGAGCGGTTCCTCCTAGCTGGAGCGGTTCCTACTAGCTGGAGCGGTTCCTACTAGCTGGAGCGGTTCCTCCTAGCTGGAGCGGTTCCTCCTAGCGGGAGCGGTTCCTCCTAGCTGGAGCGGTTCCTCCTAGCGGGAGCGGTTCCTCCTAGCGGGAGCGGTTCCTCCTAGCTGGAGCGGTTCCTACTAGCTGGAGCGGTTCCTACTAGCTGGAGCGGTTCCTCCTAGCAGGAGCGGTTCCTCCTAGCTGGAGCGGTTCCTCCTAGCGGGAGCGGTTCCTCCTAGCAGGAGCGGTTCCTCCTAGCTGGAGCGGTTCCTACTAGCTGGAGCGGTTCCTACTAGCTGGAGCGGTTCCTCCTAGCAGGAGCGGTTCCTCCTAGCAGGAGCGGTTCCTCCTAGCAGGAGCGGTTCCTCCTAGCTGGAGCGGTTCCTACTAGCTGGAGCGGTTCCTACTAGCTGGAGCGGTTCCTCCTAGCTGGAGCGGTTCCTACTAGCGGGAGCGGTTCCTCCTAGCTGGAGCGGTTCCTCCTAGCTGGAGCGGTTCCTCCTAGCGGGAGCGGTTCCTCCTAGCTGGAGCGGTTCCTCCTAGTGGGAGCGGTTCCTCCTAGCTGGAGCGGTTCCTCCTAGCTGGAGCGGTTCCTACTAGCTGGAGCGGTTCCTCCTAGCTGGAGCGGTTCCTCCTAGCTGGAGCGGTTCCTACTAGCTGGAGCGGTTCCTACTAGCTGGAGCGGTTCCTCCTAGCAGGAGCGGTTCCTCCTAGCAGGAGCGGTTCCTCCTAGCAGGAGCGGTTCCTTCATAGGGGAAGGTGTGAGGGCCGGGCAGATATCTTCTTCTTCTTCCACTAAGGCCTCATTGGACCAGCCGGCCGAAGACTTGATGTAACATAGAAATAACTGTTGACTCGGGGTGAACCTTTCTCCCACACAGCGGATGCTCCAGGGCTTGTGCTCACAGTACCCACAGGCAGAGAAGTCCTCACAGCTAAGGCCCAATAGTTGTGGAGTGAGATTAGGTGTCTTACTGGAGAAGAACGCAGGTCTAGGCACTAGTGAGGGGTTAATTCATAATCCTGGGCCAATTACAAAAACAATTCTCAAAGCGATAATTGCAGATGTTAACGCATGACATCATTGTGTACTGACAACACATACACTAGAACGTGGGAACTATAGAGGAAGACATGGCTGCGCTAAGGGTACAGGTCATACAGGTGCACGCAGGGCACGCGTGCCAAGTCGGTTAGATAATGTTACACACTGCCGGTATAATCAGTGCAGGGGGCTCCGAGGGTATAACCGGGGCAGGAGGGCTCCGCTGGTATAAGCGGGGCAGGGGGCTCCGCCGGTATAATCAGTGCAGGGGGCTCCGCTGGTATAAGCGGGGCAGGGGGCTCCGCCGGTATAAGCGGGGCAGGGGGCTCCGCCGGTATGACCGGGGCAGGGGGCTCCGCCGGTATGACCGGGGCAGGGGGCTCCGCCGGTATGACCGGGGCAGGGGGCTCCGCCGGTATGACCGGGGCAGGGGGCTCCGCCGGTATGACCGGGGCAGGGGGCTCCGCCGGTATGACCGGGGCAGGGGGCTCCGCCGGTATGACCGGTGCAGGAGGCTCTGTGAAGAGTAGAATGAAACCCATATTATTCTAATCCAGGTCAGAAGAGACTGACATTAGTAAATGAGCAGCGTGTGGCCTGATTGCATGGTGAATAAAGATTGTGCTTACAGTATTAATTACCAAGGAAGACATTACTTACCTACTAACAAGACAAACGCTGTACTTAGCGAGCGCTGAGCGAATACAAACTGCCGCTAATGATTAAGAAGAGAATAACTCTCAGCAGTAAATGCTAGAGAGATAAGACTGTATTAGTGTTTTGTCTCTAAAGCAGCAAACCAGTGTCCAGTATGGCTGCCTGAATGGATGAGCGCAGCATCATGTCCATAGGGCACACATCATATCATGGATTTGGTAAGAGTAACCATACAGCCTAATGAATCCTGGTCTCCATGGAAATGGCCGCCACCTCAGAACTGACTGCCTATCGGTGGAGATATTTTCCTAAGTCTCATTAGAATATAAACTGTAGAGAGTGATTAGTGGAAATACAGACTGTACCCAGTAATTAGAAAGAGAAAACAGCCTGCACTTGGTACAGAGATTAGCAAACGATGTAGTGATTACTGATCATGTGACTGAGCCATTACTGAATGAATACATGCTGTGATTAGGACCTCTATTGTCCGCTGCTGTCGCTGGTTCTCTTCCCCGGGGCTTGGTGGCCAGAAAGACCAGATTCAGCGTATCTCCTTTTCAGCACAGGTGGCTCAGATAAAACTACTGAATTACAGATAAATTGTATTCAAGCAATATCTCACAAAGCTGCTATTCCTCCTATACATTGACTAATATCATCAACAGTGTTCCTTTAAGAGGAGGGTTAGTAGGTGCCTGGGAGGGTCAGCACATCTAGGGTAAGACTGAGCTAATCAGAGGGCTGTAAAGGTTATACAGGAGTAAGGTGCAGATACTCACCTGGCGAGTGCTCGGACACAGCAGCGAGACATACAGAGGAACGAGCTAGCACTGGCCGTACTGCAGAGAGTGGTCTCAATACCACGTAGAAGGTCATTGGTCTTCAGGAGCAGAAGCATCTGACGTGGGACACTGGCGAGAAGCTGGCTGATCTGAGGAAGGTATGCGGCTGCGTTGCTGCGGATCTCCTGAGCCTGGAGAGATGGCCAAAGAAACAAAACATGGAACAGATATAAGGGAAGGACATTAAACTGAGAGACAGGTGTAGAGAGGAAGAGTATATACTGTGGGACAGGCGGAGGAGAGAGGAAAAGAGTATATACTGTGGGACAGGCGGAGGAGAGAGGAAAAGAGTATATACTGCGGGACAGGCGGAGGAGAGAGGAAAAGAGTATATACTGTGGGACAGGCGGAGGAGAGAGGAAAAGAGTATATACTGTGGGACAGGCGGAGGAGAGAGGAAGAGTATATACTGTGGGACAGGCGGAGGAGAGAGGAAAAGAGTATATACTGTGGGACAGGCGGAGGAGGGAGGAAAAGAGTATATACTGTGGGACAGGCGGAGGAGAGAGGAAAAGAGTATATACTGCGGGACAGGCGGAGGAGGGAGGAAAAGAGTATATACTGCGGGACAGGCGGAGTAGGGAGGAAAAGAGTATATACTGTGGGACAGGCGGAGTAGGGAGGAAAAGAGTATATACTGCGGGACAGGCGGAGGAGGGAGGAAAAGAGTATATACTGTGGGACAGGCGGAGGAGAGAGGAAAAGAGTATATACTGCGGGACAGGCGGAGGAGGGAGGAAAAGAGTATATACTGCGGGACAGGCGGAGTAGGGAGGAAAAGAGTATATACTGCGGGACAGGCGGAGTAGGGAGGAAAAGAGTATATACTGTGGGACAGGCGGAGGAGAGAGGAAAAGAGTATATACTGTGGGACAGGCGGAGGAGAGAGGAAAAGAGTATATACTGCGGGACAGGCGGAGGAGAGAGGAAAAGAGTATATACTGTGGGACAGGTGGAGGAGAGAGGAAAAGAGTATATACTGTGGGACAGGCGGAGGAGAGAGGGAAAGAGTATATACTGCGGGACAGGCGGAGGAGAGAGGAAAAGAGTATATACTGTGGGACAGGCGGAGGAGAGAGGAAAAGAGTATATACTGTGGGACAGGCGGAGGAGAGAGGGAAAGAGTATATACTGTGGGACAGGTGGAGGAGAGAGGAAAAGAGTATATACTGCGGGACAGGCGGAGGAGAGAGGAAAAGAGTATATACTGCGGGACAGGCGGAGTAGGGAGGAAAAGAGTATATACTGCGGGACAGGTGGAGGAGAGAGGAAAAGAGTATATACTGTGGGACAGGCGGAGGAGAGAGGGAAAGAGTATATACTGTGGGACAGGCGGAGGAGAGAGGAAAAGAGTATATACTGCGGGACAGGCGGAGGAGAGAGGAAAAGAGTATATACTGCGGGACAGGCGGAGTAGGGAGGAAAAGAGTATATACTGCGGGACAGGTGGAGGAGAGAGGAAAAGAGTATATACTGTGGGACAGGCGGAGGAGAGAGGAAAAGAGTATATACTGTGGGACAGGCGGAGGAGAGAGGAAAAGAGTATATACTGTGGGACAGGCGGAGGAGAGAGGGAAAGAGTATATACTGTGGGACAGGTGGAGGAGAGAGGAAAAGAGTATATACTGTGGGACAGGCGGAGGAGAGAGGAAAAGAGTATATACTGCGGGACAGGCGGAGTAGGGAGGAAAAGAGTATATACTGCGGGACAGGTGGAGGAGAGAGGAAAAGAGTATATACTGTGGGACAGGCGGAGGAGAGAGGAAAAGAGTATATACTGCGGGACAGGCGGAGGAGAGAGGAAAAGAGTATATACTGCGGGACAGGTGGAGGAGAGAGGAAAAGAGTATATACTGTGGGACAGGCGGAGGAGAGAGGAAAAGAGTATATACTGTGGGACAGGTGGAGGAGAGAGGAAAAGAGTATATACTGCGGGACAGGCGGAGGAGAGAGGAAAAGAGTATATACTGTGGGACAGGCGGAGGAGAGAGGAAAAGAGTATATACTGTGGGACAGGCGGAGGAGAGAGGAAAAGAGTATATACTGCGGGACAGGCGGAGTAGGGAGGAAAAGAGTATATACTGCGGGACAGGCGGAGGAGAGAGGAAAAGAGTATATACTGCGGGACAGGTGGAGGAGAGAGGAAAAGAGTATATACTGTGGGACAGGCGGAGGAGAGAGGAAAAGAGTATATACTGCGGGACAGGCGGAGTAGGGAGGAAAAGAGTATATACTGCGGGACAGGCGGAGGAGAGAGGAAAAGAGTATATACTGTGGGACAGGCGGAGGAGAGAGGAAAAGAGTATATACTGTGGGACAGGCGGAGGAGAGAGGAAAAGAGTATATACTGCGGGACAGGCGGAGGAGAGAGGAAAAGAGTATATACTGTGGGACAGGCGGAGGAGAGAGGAAAAGAGTATATACTGCGGGACAGGCGGAGTAGGGAGGAAAAGAGTATATACTGCGGGACAGGCGGAGGAGAGAGGAAAAGAGTATATACTGTGGGACAGGCGGAGGAGGGAGGAAGAGTATATACTGTGGGACAGGTGGAGGAGAGAGGAAAAGAGTATATACTGTGGGACAGGCGGAGGAGAGAGGAAAAGAGTATATACTGCGGGACAGGCGGAGGAGAGAGGAAAAGAGTATATACTGTGGGACAGGCGGAGGAGAGAGGAAAAGAGTATATACTGCGGGACAGGCGGAGTAGGGAGGAAAAGAGTATATACTGCGGGACAGGCGGAGGAGAGAGGAAAAGAGTATATACTGCGGGACAGGCGGAGGAGAGAGGAAAAGAGTATATACTGTGGGACAGGCGGAGGAGAGAGGAAAAGAGTATATACTGCGGGACAGGCGGAGTAGGGAGGAAAAGAGTATATACTGCGGGACAGGCGGAGGAGAGAGGAAAAGAGTATATACTGTGGGACAGGCGGAGGAGGGAGGAAGAGTATATACTGTGGGACAGGTGGAGGAGAGAGGAAAAGAGTATATACTGCGGGACAGGCGGAGGAGAGAGGAAAAGAGTATATACTGTGGGACAGGCGGAGGAGAGAGGAAAAGAGTATATACTGCGGGACAGGCGGAGGAGAGAGGAAAAGAGTATATACTGTGGGACAGGCGGAGGAGAGAGGAAAAGAGTATATACTGTGGGACAGGCGGAGGAGAGAGGAAAAGAGTATATACTGTGGGACAGGCGGAGGAGGGAGGAAAAGAGTATATACTGTGGGACAGGCGGAGGAGGGAGGAAGAGTATATACTGTGGGACAGGTGGAGGAGAGAGGAAAAGAGTATATACTGTGGGACAGGCGGAGGAGAGAGGAAAAGAGTATATACTGTGGGACAGGCGGAGGAGAGAGGAAAAGAGTATATACTGTGGGACAGGCGGAGGAGAGAGGAAAAGAGTATATACTGCGGGACAGGCGGAGGAGGGAGGAAGAGTATATACTGTGGGACAGGCGGAGGAGGGAGGAAGAGTATATACTGTGGGACAGGCGGAGGAGGGAGGAAGAGTATATACTGTGGGACAGGCGGAGGAGGGAGGAAGAGTATATACTGTGGGACAGGCGGAGGAGAGAGGAAGAGTATATACTGTGCGACAGGCGGAGGAGGGAGGAAGAGTATATACTGTGCGACAGGCGGAGGAGAGAGGAAAATAGTATATACTGTGGGACAGGCGGAGGAGAGAGGAAAGAGGCTCGGGTAGAGCAGATACTAGAAGATGTGAATTACAAATCTGGTTTATAAATACACTTCGGGCCTGATTCAGAGTTGTACGCTAGTTTGCGCAGTATATCTTACATGAAATTGCACGTTGATGCTCACAAAACGCAATTGCGCACAATTCAACACATCTGACACTTACGACCCCCTACGAGCGGGAGAGGGAACCGGGGTGACCTGGACGTAAGGACACTTGTTTCCATAGGTATCTTGTGCACCTGCTACGGGGAAGGTGTAAATCCCGGAGGATAGTGATGACCAAGACAACATTACAAGGTTTAAGTTGTGTACAGAGAAACACACATGCGTGTAGCTTGCAAACAAAGTGAATGTCCGCCATTGGCTATTACTTGCTAATTACACCGCAAATAGAATAGAAAATAAGAATAAAATAAATAGAATTTTGCAAACTTTCTAAAAAAAAAAAATCTTGATTTATTCAACTATTAGAAAACTGGTTATTTGTTCGGGACAATTATAAAGAGCATAGCAGAATTATTTCCCATATTAAGCATTTTCATGTGCGTTCTTTACTGTCATTATGTAAAAGTGGTGCATTTGTACCTATCGCTACGTGCGTCTCAATCAGTACTTACAGGTGACTGCGTCCTAAGATACGGTCAGCCCTGAATACGGCTGGAGATACAACATAGCTGCACACGATTTATATTTAATGAGAACTTACGTTTATTTTGCATCAAACTCTGAATCAGGTCCTCGGCCTTCATACACATATACACACATGTACAATGACACATACAGACTGACATACATAGATTTACATACACATATATATGTTTTGGGAAGTCTAGGAGTATAAAAGGGTTACATTTCCTGAGCTCCTGGTTAAACACGCATGTCCCACACAGAACAAGGCGCTAATTACAGACACAACTAATTACATGTTATCACAGGCAGACTGGTCTGAGCCAGCTGTAGACAACAACGTGTGTGACAGAGAGCGGAGAGAGGACGTGTCATAGAGAGTGTGAGTGTGTGTATGAGTGTGACAGTGTGTTGTATATTATATAAAAGGGTGTGACAGTGTGTTATATATTATATATAAGGGTGTGACAGTGTGTTGTATATTGCCTCACAGCACTGAGGTCATGAGTTCAATTCCCGACCATGGCCTTATCTGTGTGGAGTTTGTATGTTCTTCCCATGTTTGCGTGGGTTTCCTCCTGGTGCTCCGGTTTCCTCCCACACTCCAAAAAACATACTGGTAGGTTAATTGGCTGCTACTATATTGACCCTAGTCTCTCTCTCTGTCTGTCTGTGTGTGTGTGTGTATTAGGGAATTTAGACTGTAAGCTCCAATGGGGCAGGGACTGATGTGAATGAGTTCTCTGTACAGCGCTGCGGAATCAGTGGTGCTATATAAATAAATGGTGATGATGATGATATATATATAAGGGTGTGACAGTGTGTTGTATATTATATAAAAGGGTGTGTCAGTGTGTTGTATATTGTACCAACCAGGATTAATGTGGACTCATCTGCGATACAGTAATACGGGTGTCAGCTCACGTTTGGGGAGTAATCAGACACATGTTCGGCAGATCCGCTCCATGTATATAACTGCTGAGCAGGATGTTTATAATGATTCCTAGCACAGCGTTACATATTTAGTCGGCAGTGTTGTGGCTGAGACGTCTCAGATGTGACCGGAGCAGAGGCCTCTCCAATATCCTGGAGGACAGCCCCACATTCCACTCAGTGACCCCAAATGTTACCCCAGCATCTATGACTCTCCTCAGCCTGCTCAGGACAATCAGTCAGACAACCTTCACCTACCGGGTCTTTCGGATCCTATGTAACACTCACCTCTTCCCTACTGACGGGACTGCGGTCAATCCCGCGGTTTACGGAGTCCCAGGAGCGGGCAGTCAGCATACAGGCAAACAGGGGGTATAACTCCCCTGCCCCCAGGCGCTGGCTGTATCTGCGCACCCCGTTCACGTCAGCAGCCAGCAGCGCCTGCCACAGGCGGCAGTAATTCAGGCGGAAGCTGTCACTCAGTTCCTGCAGAAGAGTCAGAATTATTGTGGGAGTTGCAGTAAAACTGGGAAAGTTATTATTCATAATGTCTCCATATTCTGGCACCTGGTACAGTCCATGGTCCAGAAGGATGATTTCAGGTCCTTTATTGTCTGAATTCTGTCGGACCAGAACATTTCCAGGGTGGGGATCACAGTGCACAAATCCGTGGACAAAAATCATCTCACTATATAACATCCCCAGAGCTCTGGAAACCTGATGGTGAGAGAAGAGGATGTTATTACACTCATCACCCTGTCACAGAACCATCCCGTCCATACTCCTGCGCACCTCAATCATGTGGTAACATGACCTTACTGTGCAGCCTATCCAGTCACTAGGAGCCAGTGACATCACTGAGAATGCAGCCTATCCAGTCACTAGAAACCAGTGACATCACTGAGAGTGCAGCCTATCCAGTCACTAGGAACCAGTGACATCACTGAGAGTGCAGCCTATCCAGTCACTAGGAACCAGTGACATCACTGAGAATGCAGCCTATCCAGCCACTAGGAACCAGTGACATCACTGAGAATGCAGCCTATCCAGTCACTAGGAACCAGTGACATCACTGAGAGTGCAGCCTATCCAGTCACTAGGAACCAGTGACATCACTGAGAGTGCAGCCTATCCAGTCACTAGGAACCAGTGACATCACAGAGTGCAGCCTATCCAGTCACTAGGAGCCAGTGACATCACTGAGAATGCAGCCTATCCAGTCATTAGAAACCAGTGACATCACTGAGAGTGCAGCCTATCCAGTCACAAGGAACCAGTGACATCACTGAGAATGCAGCCTATCCAGTCACTAGGAACCAGTGACATCACTGAGAGTGCAGCCTATCCTGTCACTAGGAGCCAGTGACATCACTGAGAGTGCAGCCTATCCAGTCACAAGGAACCAGTGACATCACTGAGAGAGCATCCTATCCGGTCACTAGGAACCTGTGACATCACTGAGTGTGCAGCCTATCCAGTCACTAGGAGCCAGTGACATCACTGAGAGAGCAGCCTATCCAGTCACTAGGATCCAGTGACATCACTGAGAATCCAATCAAAATGTGTTGGTTAAGTTAGAAAATGGTTTATAGCAGTAAAACTACACAATACCAACAACAATAATAATATGTTTGAACAATGCTCTCCGTGACTATACACCGGCAGTCGGCCGCTGCCCTGAGTTACCTCCATAGTAGGGACCAGATGAAACCACTTATCCCCTGTGGTGTATAGGGCTGTTATAATGTGTCAGACATTACTGATAATTTAGAAGCCACATATGTGTGAGGAGCACTGAGTGGTGTTTGTGCGAATCACATAGATCTGATTGGTTGTTGTGTAAGATGTAACGCCTGGCGGTAGAGATGTGAAGAATTAGCCGGCGGTGGGATGGTTAAAGTTCTCTGCAGTGACAAATGAACAGGGGAAGTCTCCCTGCCAGTCAGACGGGCAGCTCAGCTTTGTTCCAGCACTTGTAAAACCATGCATTAAGGATATCACAGTACTAATTACAGCTCTAGGGAAACAGACGCTGCAGGGGGGTGTCCTGGTGACACGAGGAGGCTCCGCTTCTGTCAAGCACAACAGAGACGTGTTAACCCATAAACACAGCAACAAAGATCAGCGTATAGGGCTCAGTCATACCTGATCCACATCAATATTATTCTGCTCCATGTATTGTCTGTCATTGACCTGTCCTCCGTCCACATACTCCATCACTAAAACCCGCTTCCTGCTCAAGTCCCAGTGGATTCTGGGTATCTGAAAATGGCATAAAGAAAAAGTATGAGCAAGACAGTGGTGTCTAAAATCTAGGAAACGTCTGGATACAGCATTTATTATACACTACACCGTGGATGTTACATGATTCTGTGTGATACACAATATGAACATCTACCTGTATTATTGATTAAAGATGGATTAAGAGCATTAGTACATCACAATATGTGTCTCTGGTTCATGCTCTGCAGACATTGCTATAGTGACACCTGCTGGAGAGAAGAAGGTACTACACACCTGGACGCAGTATACATGGCAGATCGCCCCATTCATGATAATACCTTTATGCTCTTGGTGTCGTTATAACCTTATTACAGTCTATATGTAGTAATTTGTGAGATTTCAGCGAGACATAGAGGTGCGCCGATCTCTGCCGCAGTGACTCACCCTGAGGAAGGGGAATTGGCGGACCATGTCGGCCATTCTCTCAGCGTTGCGTCCCTCGTTCAGGAAGTCCAGCTCTCGGGGAAGATTCTTCTTGGCCTCTTCCACCAGCCACATGAACTCAAACTGCGGGAAGACTTTCTTCACCACGCGCAGGAGTACCTGGAGGAGACGGGCGGGGGGGCGTTACAGAGCGCAGAGCGTTACAGAGCGCAGAGCGCTGCGCTACCACCAATAGACATCACTCACCTCCATGATGCAAATGTCCAGGGAACTCTGTGTCTGCACCTTTGGGTGCTGAACCTTCACAGCCACCATCCGACCATCTTTCAGAACGGCCCGGTGGACCTGGGCTAATGAGGCAGCACCAAGTGGAGTCTCCTCAAACTGAGCGAACACTTCAGACGTCTGAGGGAAGACGGCAGCTTAAATACACTGAGCCGGGGTTATACAGCGAGTCACCCTGGGGACCTACACATCATATATAGCATTAGTGACCTAGTACTGACCCGATATAACCAATACCCCCTTTGTATTACTAATACCCACTCCGTCTATCTAATACCCCCTGTATACCTAATACCCCCTCCGTATACCTAATACCTCCTCCGTATACCTAATACCCCCTCCGTATACCTAATACCTCCTCCGTATACCTAATACCCCCTGTATAACCAATACCCCCTCCGTATTACTAATACCCACTCCATATATCTAATACCCCATCTGTATACCTAATACCCCCTCCGTATACCTAATACCTCCTCCGTATTACTAATACCCCCTCCGTATGCCTAATACCCCCTGTATAACTAATACCCCCTCAGTATACCTAATACCTCCTCCGTATACCTAATACCCCCTCCGTATACCTAATACCCCCAACGTATACCTAATACCCCCTCCGTATACCTAATACCCCCACCGTATACCTAATACCCCCTCCGTATACCTAATACCCCCTCCGTATACCTAATACCCCCACCGTATACCTAATACCCCCTCCGTATACCTAATACCCCCACCGTATACCTAATACCCCCTCCGTATACCTAATACCCCCACCGTATACCTAATACCCCCTCCGTATACCTAATACCCCCTGTATAACTAATACCTCCTCCGTATTACTAATACCCCCTCCATATACCCAATACCCCCTGTATAACGAATACCCCCTCTATATAATTAATACCCCCAGGAATATCTAATACCCCCTCTGTATACCCAATACCCCCTCCATATAACTAATACCCTCTCCGTATACCTTATACCCCCTCCGTATAACTAATACCCCCTCTGTATATCTAATAGTTCCTCTGTATAATACCCCTCTATATAACTAATACACTCTAGATAACTAATGCTCCCAGGAATAACTAATACCCTCTATATAACAAATACCCCCTCCATATAACTAATGCCTCCTGGTTTCGCTGGTCTCCCACCCTCGGCGTCTCCAGCAGCTGAGGAGATTCCTCCACACTGAGCTCATCTCTCCAGACTGCAATAACAGAAGCCATAAATCTCGGCTGATGCGTTGTTATTAGGGGAGGGGGAGTTATTACCACACTGTGACCCCATCCTGATGCCCCCATCAGATCTGCGGGCGGCTGATTAATTATGTCTCATAATAAGACGATAGGATCAGTCAGTGCCCCCCCCCCTCCCCCCCCGGTGATTAATATGAGACACGTTGTCACCTCTGCGCCCAGCTCCTCTCGGACGACACGCAGGACGTCGGCGAGGGGCGAGGATGGCGCCCGGCTGTGTAACACACTCAGGGTACGGGTATATTCCAGGGGCAGCAGATATTCCAGTGCGCCCAGGTGCTGCCCCACCTTGATGAATGTGCCCCGATTGGCGCAGCAGAGGTCCAACAGCCGTTGCGCAGAGCGAGTGTGAACCTGTGGGAAGTTTGACACGTGACTGCACGCGCCTCTCACTAACACACAGACACACACATACACATTGCACTAACACACACATATACACATCGCACTAATACACACATATACACACCGCACTTACACATACATACACACACCACACACACTGCACACTAACACACACATATACAGCACTAACACACACATATATATAGCCCACACACATACTAAACACTAAAACACACACCGCACTAACACACAGACACACACACTCCACTTACACACAGACACACACCGCACTAACACACAGACACACACTGCACTTACACACAGACACACACCGCACTAACACACAGACACACACTGCACTGACACACAGATACACACACTGCACTAACACACAGACACACACCGCACTAACACACAGACACACACTGCACTGACACAGATACACACACTGCACTAACACACAGACACACACCGCACTAACACACAGACACACACTGCACTAACACACAGACACACCGCACTAACACACACTGCACTAACACACAGACACACACTGCACTAACACAGACACACACCACATACTAACACACACCACTAAGACACACTGCACACACACACATCACTAACACACACATCACACTAACACTCACGTACACACAGTACTAACACACACATTGTGTGAGCCCTGTTTCCTGTACCTGTGATTTGATGACATCATATTCCTGTGTTGCTGGGGGGACGTTGTGGAGGTGTATGAGGTAATCACAGGTAATGGCTGCTGTCTGTAACAGATGAGATGTGTCAGTAGGTGATATAGATTCTACACCAGACTGAGCGCACATCCAATGTGTCCCTTCTGATGGAGACTGCGCAACAAATGTCACGTGAAACATAACTGTCAGGAGGTTCATGACACGAGGGTGAAACGCGCAGCATTGGGAGACCAATCGTAAGCCAAGCGTCAGTCTCTTCTTATAACACGACTCTCATGTACTATAATATCTGGGAAGGTGCAGGGAGCTCCGGACCACTGCACAGCTGGGTACATACTACAGGAAATTACTACAGATGTGATTTCTGTAACTATTTCACCAACGACTGAAAGTCCTGAAGACCATGCAGATTCCTGTGTACACACCTACACGATTTACCTTCAGATCTGTGATCTTCATCTCTCATAACCATCTGCTGAAAAGATCCTGACTCTGTACACTGTACAGATATCTGCCTACACTGCTGGTCGTTAGTGCGTGCACACTGCCACATCTGTCCGTCATCGTTCCATCGTGATATTTAGGAAGTTTACAAAACCAAATCAAACAATACGATGTGCTTTGGTACGATACAATATGATTGTGGGAGCGTACACACTAATGAGATATTGGACCTATCAGTCGTTTATTGTGTGACTGACACGATAATCAGTCGAAAAACCTGTTGGGCCCGATTCATTGAGGCACATACTGAGTGCAACCTGCGTTTGGGATTATACGGACATACATTGTCTTTGTGCACTTATAAATTCATCAAGGCACGGATCTAAAGACACGTGCGCTGTTGAATTTGGGTGCAAGTCTACTGCACTCTACTACACAAGACGCTGCATGATGCGTCCAACACCTATGTAGAATATAAATTTGTATATATTAATAAAGTGGCAAAATGCCCCTTCCCTGCTCCATTCACTCCCTGATATCGTAGGCTGAAGTAAGTGCGGTCAGGGCTGCGTTCACGGAGCTATCTCCCAGTTCTGGGCACGCGCAGTGACTTTGCGTACGATACGCACAATTATAAACCAGACCCAGTGTGTACCCAGCTTAATGATCCACGCAGGAATGTTTACTCTGAAGCGCATCTGCTGCCCCCTGGCTGGCTCCTTAGGAATTACAATGTAAACATTTTATTTTTGATGGTTTTGGTGTTGGATTGTCTTATACCTGATGATGTTCTTATTACTTGTCGTGAACATAGAGAACTTGCAGTAATTTATAAGGGATAATTCATAACTGCAGTGTAAATAGGTTATATCAAATGAATCCATTGATAAATTTAAAGTATAAAATTTAAAGACAGAGAGTCTGATGTAAATGTGTTTGCTGGCACCATGTCACTTCTAGCAGCTTCAAAGATCTCTTACTGTTAGTCTTAGACACTTGACTAGACTTTGTGGGGCTGAGCACAGCTGGAGATCCTGGTAGGCAGCATGTGAAAGCCTATACAGGTATATAGAAATATGAAATTTCCTTCATAGTTCATATTTTGGGGAATCTGGGTGCCACTACATACTGAGGATGAGATATCAGGGTTGTGAATGACAAGTACGGGTGGTATCCTTGAACAGCTAAAACACATATCTTTGGAAAAGGTGAGTCACATTGTCATAATTCCATCATGTTTGGTATTGAAATGTACGGGAGATTATGACCTGTTTATTAAAGGTGGAGTTATGTCGCTGGGATATATCTGTAAAAAAGCTAAGACAGGTCAACACTTAGGAATAGTTTTGAACAGGCCTTAGGTGACACCCAGGGGACATCCCTGCCCCCTATTAGCATTAAACACTGCCCCTGTGAAGACCATCCCATTTAATTTTGCTTAAAAAACCTGTGTTGGGAAGGGGCAAGCGTCAGTTTCTTGGGGAATCAATCTAATTGAAGGACTGTCCATCTTTTCTGCCTACCCCCAGGCATACAGATTATAAGTAATTTATGCTCTGTACTGTTATCCCTTTTGCTTTTTATAATGGTTTGCAATTTTTTAATTGTATGTTAAATCTTTATCTAATTGTTTTTATTATCTGTAAGCATTGTACTTTTTGTATATTAAATCTAAAATTTAATAGTTCTGTCCTTATTGCTCTAAACAAATTCATTGCCTGTTTAGAAGAGATTGCTCGACCAAGTTAACCCTTGGAATGCCAGTGTGTGATTTGTTGATATATTTGATTAACAAGCTTGTATTTACATTTGTGTAACAGTCTGGAGGTGTAAAGAGTTAACCCTGCGTGTGCTGGTGTGGGTCTTGCTAGTCTGTGAATAGCTAGAAGCCTGCGTGCCAGTGTGGGACAGTGTATTGGGGTCCTATTGCCCGTATTCAATAGGTGGTGGCAAACCTGGGGTGTGAGAGCGCTGTGTTGGGGGGCGATTCCGTAGGTCTATAACCTGTGTGATAGGTAGAAAGAGACTGTGGGCTGGAATCGTGTGTGACCTCATACAGCGAACACCCCTAAGTCACGGCAGCTGGGAGCGTATTCTTGACATTACTGTTAAATATATAATATATTATGCAATACTACGTTATTCTAACACTTCCGCCGTACTGGGGCGTCACATTGATCGATAAAGAAGTTCTGTTTCCTTCCAGCATTGTGACACTGTACACACTGCGCTAAAGACAACGTTTCTACGTCCTGAGCGTTACTCACCGTCACCACAGCTCTTCCAATACGCACAACCCCAAAATCATTGGGGTCCCAGTACTGTGTTCCGTACACCAAGACCCCCGAGGTGCCGAGAGCAGCGCAGATCAGAGATGCGATTCTTACAGAGCTCCTCCCCATTCCCATCAGCCTGGAGAAACAAATCATCCTCTGTCATATAGCGGCATCATGTTCTGCAGCGTCCCTGCCCCAGAGGAGCTTACAATCTAATTCACTACCACACACCCGCACATTGGAGCCTACCAGAGACAATCCACCCAAAGCCAGGGAGACACCCAGGGTTGTGTTCACGCTGACTGCCAGAGTATAACCTCTTTATTTCATATATCAAATGTCATGTATATCGCGGCGACCCCCAGAAGTCAGGCCTGGATTATCAGCCTTCCAGGTGAGATAAATATGACTGTCGCTGTTCCTGTCTTGTACACGGGGCTCAGCTCCCGCCTGATGGGTCTGTAGACCAAAGTTTCTATACAGCTCACCTGTCTCCCATATATAATGTAATGAGCTATATTATATGGTATATGGCTAATGGCAAATACTGCAAATTACAGCATATTAAACAGGAGGGCTATAGAGCACCCCCCCCTGGTGGTTATACGCAGGCAGAGACCCCTTCCCCTGGTGGTTATACGCAGGCAGAGACCCCTCCCCCTGGTGGTTATACGCAGGCAGAGACCCCTCCCCCTGGTGGTTATATACAGGCAGAGACCCCTTCCCCTGGTGGTTATACGCAGGCAGAGACCCCTCCCCCTGGTGGTTATACGCAGGCAGAGACCCCTCCCCCTGGTAGTTATATACAGGCAGAGACCCCTTCCCCTGGTGGTTATACGCAGGCAGAGACCCCTCCCCCTGGTGGTTATACGCAGGCAGAGACCCCTCCCCTTAGTGGTTTTACACAGGCAGAGACCCCTCCCCCAGGTGGTTATACGCAGGCAGAGACCCCTCCCCCTGGTAGTTATATACAGGCAGAGACCCCTCCCCCTGGTGGTTATACGCAGGCAGAGACCCCTCCCCCTGGTGGTTATACGCAGGCTGAGACCCCTCCCCTAAGTGGTTATATACATGCAGAGACCCCTCCCCCAGGTGGTTATATACAGGCAGAGATGCTTATTCCATACTATGTGTGACGCAATGAATATTAAGGGGGGTCTGTCACCTGTGACCCCGAGATGAGGGCCTGGGGTTCTCACTGTGTAACTTACCGCCCCCTTCAGCTGCACTGCCAGCACTATCCGCTCACTAACCCCCCTACCACGGCGCTTGGCACAGTCCAATTTGCGCGGTGCCTTCTGGGAGTTGTGGTTCTCAGCTCGCACTGTGCATTAGAATGTGGCGCTACGGCATACAGGGGGCGGGGTCAGGAGAAACCATCTGACACAGGGAACAGGGGTGTAGCGCACGGAGAGAATGAGACGGCTCTCAACCTCGAGCGCCCGATGTCTCCAGGTGAGGACGCCATTATTCCTGTGTCCCTCCTCTGATTAACAGTGAGATGAGCTCCGACAAAATGGCGTCGCATCACACAGAATTCTGATTGTAATAGGTATATCCTTTCTCTAGCGGTAGACAAGTCACGTGGCTGCTTCAGCTTCCGGTATGTCACAGGCAAGCTTCCGGTGCGGAGGACGGTAGTGCAAAATGGCGCTAGTGAGGTGAGAGCGACGGGTCCGGGGTCTGTGAGGCCGGGGTGGGTGGAGGATGGCTGGGTGTAAGGGGCGGCAGGAGAGGGGGTAGTGACCCGTGCTCTGTGAGGTAGATATAGTCTGTACTGTGTGTTATATAGTTATATACATCACACTCTATGCGGATATACAAGAACATTACCTGTAATAAAGTATAAATGTTGGGAGAGGTGATGATCAGTAATAATGGCTCTTAGAAGGTCCCAGAGTCGGGTACATTGAGGGTGGTTGGACCTGGACCCATTTCTGCTTCTTCTCACTCTGGAATTAATGTGTTTTCCCTCCCAGCTTCCTGCCCGTCCCCACCCAGCTGTCCCAGGACCAGCTGGAGGCTGAGGAGAAGCTGAGAGCTCAGAAATCCCGTCAGACAGCGTTGGTGGCGTCACGGCGAGAGCCGCCCCCGTATGGGCACCGCAAGGGCTGGGTGCCCCGCTCTTTGGAGGTTTGTGCTGTGGACGTGTCCTTGTTAGAAGAATGAGTATTATATTGCAGTATAATATTACACAATATTTCACAAGGAATGTTTATCATTCACATTGGTCTTACCCCAGTGGGGCTTATGGTCTATAATCCCACTCTGTGGCCCGTTTCCTCAGAAGCCAATTAGGCCAGCAGTGTTTTTGACGACCAACATGTAAATAGAGAAGATGACTTAGCAGGGATTGGAAAATTGGTAAAAATGTATTATTTGGCTGTTATAATTAATATATTAAGATGGATCTTAAACTCTGTCCTGGAGTTGTCCATCCTTATGATGTTGCTGGGATTGGATATTACATTCATAGGTTCTAGATGAATGATTATTTTCCTGCCGTCTCTTCTCTCTGGAGCTTAAATAGTTGTCTTGTGACCTGTGCAGGATTTTGGAGATGGTGGGGCATTCCCAGAGATCCACGTGGCCCAGTTCCCTCTGGACATGGGCAGAAAGAAGCGAACGTCGAATGCGCTGGCTGTGCAAGTTGATGCAGAAGGAAAGATTAAGTATGACGCCATCGCACGCCAGGGCCAATCCAAGGATAAGGTGAGCGAACTTGACGCATAATATATATAATGTTCTTTTATCTTATTGATAATTTTATTCACTGATGTGCAATAATGCTGTTTTCTCAATATTCACATGTAACTTGAACCCTCTATGACAGTGTAGCTGAGCGATTAGACTGACAGTTCAGAGAGTGACTTCACAGCCTCTGCAGACCATTAATATTTTGTCAGATTATAATTGGACTCTAATGGTCTGTGTATTATATGCTGAAACAATGATTGTTAGCAAACAATGGTGGTTCTGAGATGTGGAGATGGTGTTTCTAGGGACTAAGCTGATGATTTATGCATGTTAGATGATGTACCAAGTATTGTTTTTTTGTTTTCTAATATATATATTTAAGTTTGGGATGCTGCATGTTCTGGGCTGAAAGGGCGAGTTGTTGTGTTCTGGGTGGAAGGGGTGCAAGGTGCTTGGAGGTAGCTCAGTATGAACCGGCTTGAAATGTCTGCTGGCTGAATATATTCTTAGTGGATTGAGTGACATTGAATGCCATGTTCCCTTAGAGCTGATTGTCAGTGTTCTGCTGTGTATGTCATATGTCAGACACTAGTTTGTAAAAAGAAAATTGGATTTTGCTTGACAGATAAGTCACTATATTCCAGATATAGGAATCCACATACTAAATACAACAATGCTTCCAGTCCTCTAAGTACATATTATATATATATATATATATATATAATGAAGACATGACTCACATACGTGTTGAATAGTCAGACATATGAGTTGATGATATCACTGTTGGTTCTGTAGGTTGTATTCAGCAAATACACAGATCTGATACCTAAGGAGGTGATGGATGAAGATGACCCTGATCTTCAGAGACCCGATGAAGAGAGTGTTAAAGAGGTAAATGCTGCACTGGGCAGGGGAGTGGCGGGTGTGTAATAATGCGGGAACTGAACGTCTGCCTCCACCCCAGCTCACCGAGAAGACCCGCCAAGCTCTGGATAAAGCGGTGTCGCAGAAGATAGCTGCAGCTATGCCAGTCCGGGCAGCAGACAAGCTGGCGCCTGCACAGTACATCAGGTACGTGTGTTATGGGAGTGTGATCATAGATACAATATAGAGATGAAGTGTAGTGACTGTACCCCCTGTCTCTCACCAGGTACACACCATCTCAGCAGGGGGTGGCTTTTAACTCCGGAGCCAAGCAGAGGGTTATTCGGATGGTGGAAATGCAGAAAGATCCCATGGAACCCCCGCGCTTCAAGTGAGTATTTGCTGCGTCTTTGCGGTTTGTACATTGCATGTTGTATTAATGGTTTATGTAGTCACATGCTAAGCCACGGGCCAATGTGATGTTTTCTTTTAACCTTCCACCAGAATTAACAAGAAGATTCCCCGTGGACCCCCGTCTCCTCCTGCTCCTGTTATGCATTCACCCAGTAGGAAGGTAGGTGTCTTATTGTGGCGTTAGACATTCAATGAACCCCACTAACGATCTATCAGTGTAAATGGGGACTCGGTAGAAACCAGCCTGCTGTGGTTACATGTGATAAATATTACTTTAATATTCGGAGATAGTGACATCACATTGCCACGGTTCTGTTTAGCAGACCGTAGATGTAACACACAGTGATACAACAGTGTATAGGAATGAGGCCCCTCCGGTGAAGTACAACCTCTTACTGACCCTGTAATAACCTCTCTTCTCATACTTTATATTTCCATCACAGATGACCGTCAAGGAACAGCAAGAATGGAAAATCCCCCCCTGTATCTCCAACTGGAAGAACGCCAAGGTAACGACCATAGAGACTAGTCTAATGGCGGGGGACATGCGGTCCCACGTCGGTGATGTCTGAGCTCTTCATACGAGAGGACATTGGTGACACTTCCTCCGGCAATGTGACGTTTTATAAGTATCATGGCCGTCTCCTAACTGAACATCTAGTACAATCCAGTAAAAAGTCTTTTAAATCCATTTATCATAGTTTGATGCCTTTAACACATGACAATATCTGCATAAATTAATTTAAATGCATTTATTCAGCTTTTATGATTAAGTTAAACAACGACCTGTGAAATAAACTGACACCTGCAGGCTGCTCACACAGCACCTGACTGGCTCGATGTGTAATGATTTCCTATTGCCGGCAGCTAATTAAACACATGTGTTCCTGGTTGCTGTTTATATGTTGGAGAAGGTTTGCTCCTACACGTGTGTGACATTATTGGGTTACATGCTCAAAAGAGAGAAAATGATTTATTTCAGTATAGGACTCTGCAGCTGAGCAGGAAACAGCCGGGTAAGGAGCTTTCCCCTCTTAAAACCCCTTGTTGCCCCTCGCCTCTGCTGTCACTCCCTGGTACATGGATTTGGCGAGTAGATAGATATGTACGGGGCAGGATTCCTTATATGCGGGATCTTATCTGTTGAATCCACCTCTCCTGGGGCAGCTGGCTCAGCTCTGAGTGCGTGAGAAGCTGTGAAGTTTCCTTGTTCTACCACTACTGAGTATTTGTCAGTGCAGAGGGCTGAGACACCACCAGTGATAATACGCTTGTGTCTGTTCTAGTACATAAGCTGCACGTACGTGTGGTCACACACTGGATCCTTTAGGGCACAATTAATGTGGACTGATAGATCTTGATTGGCATTGACAGCTATGTTGCCTATTTGGCCATCAGAACTGCAGGGTGTGTGTGCACCTGTTATTATACTGGTACAGGGAGTTACTGGATCTTGACTTGGTCCATAGTGCAAGTTACTATGTCCTGAAGTTTGTGCTGTTCTCCACAGGGTTATACGATCCCCCTGGACAAGCGTCTGGCTGCGGACGGACGCGGTCTCCAGACCGTCCACATTAATGAGAACTTTGCCAAACTGGCTGAAGCGTTATACATTGCCGACAGAAAGGTGAGTTCTTCCACACAGGACCTAGACCTGTGACCAAAGTGTCTCTCTGGTCATACATGACTCTGGTATGTTTTTCTCCAGGCCCGTGAAGCCGTAGAGATGAGAGCCCAGGTGGAGAGGAAGATGGCGCAGAAGGAGAAAGAGAAAAAAGAGGAGAAGCTGCGAGAGTTGGCACAGATTGCCAGAGAGCGCAGAGCAGGAATAAAGTCTCATGCGGAGAAGGGTGAGATCCTGGGTCAGTGTTGGGGAGGGGGGCGGGCTGATAAAGATTTGCTAATCCTCAGACTGATCACATTGTGTCTTATTCAGAGGAAGGGGAAGCCAGAGAGAGGGATGAAATCCGGGACACCAGGCGGAAAGAGCGTCAGCATGAGCGGAACCTGTCCAGGGCAGCTCCCGACAAACGGTGAGGCCTGAAATTCCTCCTCCTCCTTTGTACACAAGTGTTGTTCTACCTCTGGTGGGGAGGGGGAGGGGGTGGGGGCGAGTGCTTGGCAAACACATTTACTAGACGAGGTCTTATCTAGAAAGACACAAGAACCAGGGTACTACTCCCAATGGGCTGGGACCCTACTTGCTGAGTCCAGGGAAGTAAATGTGAAAATATTGTTTATGTTCTATCTTTGGATAAAGCAATAACATGAGACTGATCATTGTACACAATAAGCAAGTGGTCCCCCATCTCCCCCAGTCTAATATGAGTATCTACTCCCACTTTGGTATGGGGCAGTGGTGCGGATGAAATTTGAGGGGTAAGGGGTTTGTTTTTAAACCTGATGAAAGCAGGCGATTTCTGTATCCTGATTATACGGTTAGTGTGTCATTAATTCCTTGCTGTCCGCCAGGTCCAAGCTGCAGAGGAACGAAGAGAGAGACATTAGTGAGCAGATTGCTCTAGGAATCCCCAGCCAGAGACCCTCCAGCGAGATCCAGTACGATCAGCGACTGTTCAACCAGAGCAGGGTAAGTTCTCCGCACTGCAAGGCTGGAAATGGAGGAAGTAGCCGTCTGTGTGCGATGCTGAGATCTTGTCTCATTACAGGGTATGGACAGCGGCTTTGCAGGTGGAGAGGACGAGGTTTACAACGTGTACGACCAGCCCTGGAGGAGCAACAAGGAACTGGCGCAGAACATTTACCGGCCCAAGAACACAGAATCTGATATGTATGGTCCAGATATCGAGACCCTGATGAAAACCAATAGGTGAGAATAGTTGCTCTGTGGGGGGGGGCGGCATGTGCAGATAGACCGCTAGCATGTTATGTAGAAGATGGTGTAATATATGCTTAGTCCGCATTAGAGTCCGTAACAATGTGCAGACATCTTATTCTACGTTTAACAGCTGCCATGTGAGGTCATGAGAATACAGAGTATAGATGTAGTAGAGGGAGGCAGCAGCCTGGTTTGGGCAGTTAGTGGGACAATTATCTTTTCTCTCTCACACATTTTCCCCACAGATTTGTTCCAGATAAGGATTTCTCCGGCTCGGACCGCAAGCAGCGGCGCGAGGGGCCGGTACAGTTTGAGGAAGATCCTTTCGGTTTGGACAAGTTCTTGGAAGAGGCCAAGCAGCACGGAGGTGCGAAGCGGCCATCGGATGGTGGCCGCGCCAAAGAGCACGACCATGATGGGAAGAAGCGCAGGAAGGAGTGAGGGCTGCCCCCACCGCAGCTTGGTACATTCAGTAGACTGGTCCCTTTTATCTGTCAGCGGATGTGACGACTCGCTGCCCGGAGACTATTCTGTCGTCTCCACTAGTAAAACTATAATGTATATATGTGATGGCCTCAGTCTGGGGATTGGGTCATGTAAATATAGTCTGAGCGTTGTAGCCGGGGAGGGAATGTGTGATACATATAGGGGAAGGGGGGATAATGGGACCAGGACACACTGGTTCAGGTCGTGTCTGTCTGTCTATCACCCCACGTCCATCCTATAGACTTTTATTCAGAAAAGATGAATTTGGAATGTTTTATTTTGTTTATTTAATTTTTTTTTTTTAATCTGTACAATAATAAAAAAAAGATATTCAGTCACTGCGTTGTCCGGTATTATTCCCTGTTCCTCATGGGCTTTATATCCAGCTGCAAATAAAACACAAGGTTGCATCAATAAAAGAGCAATTTATAATATCCTTCACTAAACCTGGACTAAGCCCCAGCTATAGGCGTATGAGCAGATCCCACGGGCCATCTATAGACCCTGTGCCCAGATCACACCCAGCACAACGAGGGTGTGCAGAAGATAAAGCACAGCTTAGGGATCTGCTGTCACCGTCTCCAATGATCCCAGATATGTTTACTGGACTGTGACATTAAGGTAGTTTCTGTGCAGACGTTACACAAGTCGCTGACACATTGGACCTGATTTTGAGTTAGGAGCAGATTTGAATCTTGTCAAAACCATGTTGCATTGGAGGTAAATTTAAAATGTGGCGACAGAATTATAGTTGGGGTACAGCATGTCATAGACCAACTTTCATTTCAGTGTAAATATGAAGCTATCAAGTATTTGTGTGCTAGATGAAAAAACAGCCAGTATTTTCCTTATGTGCAAGAAAATAGATCAATCTGTACCTCCCTTGTGTTGTAACAAGGTTTGTCAAGGTGCAAAGTTGCTCCTCTTTGCTTCTAACTCAAAATCGGGCCCACTGAGTGTGCACTGACTTCTAGGCAGGTTACGTGAGATGATACAATTAGAACTAAACAGATTTAATTTCCAAAAAGCAGAGCTTGAGATTTTTTCTAATACATTTTCCTATAATAAATACACTATTTTGTAAGCCCTCCATGTAGCTCACGGGGGGAGGAAAGAGAATTAAATTAGCCCCAGAGTTCCCCTAGGAATATCGTCCTCTCCTGCAGGATACTGGGAATTTGCGGATTTCTCTCCAGTAGGATTCTGTGAGGACCTCTACTGGTCAGTTGTGGTAATGCTGCCTGGGCTGGAGGAGGGAGTGATCCGATAGGACGGCTGACTTCTGATTGGACGAGTGCAGAGACAGCCAATCAGCAGCTGTCACAGAATAACTGGGCAGCTTTAGTTATACGTATATATAAAGTAAACGGACTGATGGGACTGTTCACAAGGACACTGTAGTGTAATCTCCCCTATAATAATTACTATGAATACTGATCTATATGTAGATCAATAAGAAAATTGTTTTTGACTCCTTTATCCACTTTACTTCCCGCCAGTAAGCGGAGGCCCCGGAGGACACAGGATAGATCAGAATTACCTTAATTCCTTCCAGGATGTGGGGGTCTTTTTGCAGCGTGTTCTGTATGCCGTCCTCAGAAGAAAACGTCACCCATCCGTACCCCTTGTGGAAGCCAGTCTTCTTGTTCTACACATGAAATACACAGTGATCTGTCCGGTGTATTACAGTGCATGTAGCAGCACCAGTCTGACTGAGCACACGCGTGTTATTCTAACATATGGGTTTCTGGGTCCTGTAATGGTGGATGTCACCGGTGGGCCGAACAGGAACCATCACCATGGCTCCCGGTGTATAGCTCTTACCACGGGTCAGTGCCGTCCATTACACAATATTATAAGGACACTGCGAACGTTTAAATGAGCCCTCGGTGAACAATATACGTACTAAGTCCACTCGGACTGTCTGCACCTGTACAGGCTTCATAAGTAATCAGGTAACGTACACAGTGATGAGGGATGGACTAACACAGAAATATGGCATCGCTCAGAGACATCATTCTATTACACAGCCTTCCATACAATGAGTGTTATTAAAGAGATCGTTCTTATATACTCACATATATCAGCTCACATCTTGTAACTTTTCCAAACTGTGTGAAGTAGTTCTTCAGCTCTTCTGTTGGCAGAAAACACAAACCTTTATTTGTCCCTGTTATATCCGTCTTATAACACAGCAAAACTCTACACGGCATCACCCACACAGCGTGTATACAGTAAGAGAAAGCTTGTATATAGGTCACAGGTCTCCCAGCTGACTACCAATAATACATTATTCCTTATACTACACCAATTTCCCTTGCACAAGTCTTAGACTTGGATACACTGCAGTGTCTGCACAGGCAAAGAGTTTGCATTTCAAATATCTGCTACGACATGTAAGACTTGCTGTCCCTAAAAATCATTTATACACTATGATAAGTAATAATATGGAGACTCCTTTCTTACTCTTACAAAGATCTTCAACCTATGAAAATAAGGAATTATAAAGAAGTTTCATCTGAAATATTAGGGAAACTCCATATATTAACATCACCTATGATGGTAATCCCATCCTCATCAGCTATTTATATAGCGCCACTAATTCCGCAGCGCTGTACAGAGAACTCACTGACATCAGTCCCTGCCCCATTGGAGCTTACAGTCTAAATTCTTTAACATACACACAGACTGAGAGAGACTAAGGGCAATTTGATAGCAGACAATTAACCTACTAGTATGTTTTTGGAGTGTGGGAGGTAACCCACGGACCATTGGTGTATCAATTCCCTATATCTGTCCCCCCTCTCTCTCCATCCCCTATATCTGCCCCTCTCTCTCTCTATCCATCCCCTATATCTGCCCCCCCCTCTCTCTCTCCATCCCCTACATCTGCCCCCCCCTCTCTCTCTCCATCCCCTACATCTGCCCCCCCTCTCTCTCTCCATCCCCTATATCTGCCCCCACTCTCTCTCTCCATCCCCTATATCTGCCCCCACTCTTTCTCCATCCCCTATATCTGCCCCCACTCTCTCTCTCCATCCCCTATATCTGCCCCCACTCTTTCTCCATCCCCTATATCTGCCCCCACTCTTTCTCCATCCCCTATATCTGCCCCCCTGTTTTTCCATCCCCTATATCTGCCCTCCTTTCTCCATCTCCTATATCTGCCCCCTCTCTCTTTCTCCATCCCCTATATCTGCCCCCCCCTCTCTCTTTCTCCATCCCCTATATCTGCCCCCCCCTCTCTCTTTCTCCATCCCCTATATCTGCCCCCTCTCTATCCATCCATCCCCTATATCTGCCCCCTCTCTCTCTCTCCATCCACTATATCTGCCCCCTCTCTCTCTCTCTCCCCTATATCTGCCCCCCTCTCTCCATCCCCTATATCTGCCCTCCTCTCTCTCTCTCTCCCCTATATCTGCCCCCCCCTCTCTCCATCCCCTATATCTGCCCCCCCTCTCTCTCTCCATCCCCTATATCTGCCCCCCCTCTCTCCATCCCCTATATCTGCCCTCTCTCTCGCTCTCTCCTTCCCCTATATCTGCCCTCCTCTCTCTCTCTCTCTCCCCTATATCTGCCCCCCCCTCTCTCTCCATCCCCTATATCTGCCCCCCCCCTCTCTCTCCATCCCCTATATCTGCCCCCCCTCTCTCTCGCTCTCTCCTTCCCCTATATCTGCCCCCTCTCTCTATCCATCCATCCCCTATATCTGCCCCCCTCTCTCCATCCCCTATATCTGCCCCCTCTCTCTCTCCTTCCCCTATATCTGCCCCCTCTCTATCCATCCATCCCCTATATCTGCCCCCCCTCTCTCCATCCCCTATATCTGCCCCCCCTCTCTCCATCCCCTATATCTGCCCCCTCTCTCTCTCTCTCCATCCACTATATCTGCCCCCTCTCTCTCGCTTTCTCTTTCCCCTATACCTGCCCCCCCTCTCTCCATCCCCTATATCTGCCCCCCCTCTCTCTCTCCCCTATATCTGCCCCCCCTCTCTCTCTCCATCCCCTATATCTGCCCCCCTCTCTCCATCCCCTATATCTGCCCTCCTCTCTCTCTCCCCTATATCTGCCCCCCCTCTCTCTCTCCATCCCCTATATCTGCCCCCCCTCTCTCTCTCCATCCCCTATATCTGCCCCCTCTCTCTCTCCATCCCCTATATCTGCCCCCCTCTCTCTCCATCCCCTATATCTGCCCTCTCTCTCTCACTCTCTCCTTCCCCTATATCTGCCCCCCCTCTCTCTCTCTCTCTCTCCCCTATATCTGCCCCCCTCTCTCCATCCCCTATATCTGCCCTCCTCTCTCTCTCCCCTATATCTGCCCCCCCTCTCTCTCTCCATCCACTATATCTGCCCCCTCTCTCTCGCTCTCTCCTTCCCCTATATCTGCCCCCTCTCTCTATCCATCCATCCCCTATATGCGGGGGTCACTCACTGTTGGACAGGGCCCAGGGCACACGGGCCACAAACACCTGGTACAATCGCTGAGCGGACGCCGCCATCTTGCCTGTCTGACCTCAGCCGCAGTGACGTCACGCTGTACGGAATATAAGTAAGATGGCGCCGCCCGGGGAGAGGTCGGGAAGATGGCGGCCTCCGTACAGGGGGAAGATGCGTTTCGGAAGATTTTTCGTTTATACAGAAGACGGAATCCGCCGTGTGACCTGTCCGGGGTGATCGAGTTCCGCCCAGGGGAGCCCAGGGTCAGTGTCTGCCCCAGATGTGGCATCACCCACAGCTGCCATTATAGTGTCTGACTGGCCAGGCATCGCTAATCTACATTAATGTCGGCCAATCTTATCGTTCAGATTATTATCGGACAGATTTGTGAGTCATATCGGGAGATGGTGGCTATATGGCTGTATCTGGACAACTTCATTGTATGAGCATCTGCAGCGTTAGTAAATAACCCCCAGTGTGTATGGGAAGATGTTTATAATATGGGGGTAAATAATCTCCATCTTCTAGTTACGTTACCTTGGTCCACTTACGTATTATATTCTGTAGCGCTCTCCAGTCGCTCCGCTGTTGGCCAGGACAATGCAGCTTATTCCTCATACTCCTCCATACAGGTGATGGTTCGGGATTATTAATAGAAATAAGAGAAGTATGGCCATGAGCTGAGTATCATCGTGGCTGGTATAAGGTGGTCTGCTGGATACCCCATAAACAGACGCCCTATGTCCCTCCGGAGAGGTCACACCATTTGGGAATAGTACAAGAGGAAGCACTGGTTTGGTCGTTCATATGGAACCATCCAAGATCCCTCACTGGATGAGTTGTTGTTTTTTTTTTTTTAGCTGACTGAGCCCAGGAGCTGACCCTTCTTTCCATCTTTCTCTCCTAGGTGAAGAGCGCAGAGTTGAAGGTGAACGCGCTCAGTGATCAGGACGCATGCAGAGTTGGTTTGCAGCCATTACATCGCTGGGAAGCCTATCAGCTGGAGGGCTCACCAGGTACTGTGTCTATGTATTCTGGTGCCAGAAATATGCCAGGATGGTAACAATAGTTACATATTAATGTAGAGGTGCCTTCACCTCTAGGATTACTAAGAGAGACTTGTGGTGCTCATCATGTACAAGTTACAGGAGAGAGGAAATGACTCTTCTCCTACTCTGGGGCGTTTAGTGTCACAACCTCTGGGTAAAACTGGCTGATTCCTTTCTAGGTTTCCTCTTCATTGTGAACCCGTTCCTTCCCGGCTGGCAGCACCGCTGGGTACGGCAGTGTCTGAAGCTGTATCCCAGAAAACCCAACGTTTGCAACCTTGACGTGCACATGAGCCTGGACAATACAACCGACCTGTGGTCCAGCAGCCAGAGCCAACTCCGGTAAGAAAACCCTGCACAGCCCCTACAGCTCGGAGCGGCTCTGGGGCACACAGAAACCAACAGTGCTTTTTTTATTTGTTCAAACAGAACAAAATCGTCACAGAAGCGCAGCGAGAAAAGTCTGCTCGAAAAACTCCGCTGGGTGACCCTTGGCTTCCATTACAACTGGGACACAAAGGTAACGGACATGAAGCCTCTTTGTGTAACGAAGGAGTTCTGTATTTACGCCGTAACATGCCACGGAGTCTGACCACTTCTGTGAATGTCAGTTAATGCTTAGAGGCGTTTTGTTCATACACTGCTGCCATTTCTGTACGGTAGATGGTAAGCGAAGGGTTAATCTGATGAGTTTGGTACATGCATTACTTGTGTTGTGTGATAGCCTATACATTTAATATTATTGCTGAAGATGGTTTTCTGCCCTGTTGTTGTGGGGGGCACCCACCCCCCAGTATCCTGTATTGACATATCAGGAGTTTGGAGTGTGAAGAATGCTGGTAAAAGACGCCCACTACTCTGGTGGGGCTACCCTATAGCAGTTATGGGTATAATATAATGTATATGTAGCTGTGGATGTATCACGTTATCAGCATCCGCTGGGGAGGGGGTCTCTCATTATAATAATGTCTCCCCCCCCCCCCCCCTGAAGCAATACCACGGAGAGAACCACAGCCTCTTCCCATTGGACTTGGCAGAACTCTCCCGCAGCGTGGCTCTGGCCTGTGGATTCTCCATCTTCAAAGCGGAGGCTGCTATCCTTAACTACTACCATATGGACTCGTCGTTGGGGATCCATGTTGACGAATCTGAGCTGAACCACCATAGCCCTCTACTTTCATTCAGGTGAGTGCTATAGTACCACGACCTACAGACAGGATCTCCAGTCATATGCTATCTCCTGGGGTCACAATAACAATATAAGTCCTCTTACTAGCTGTGCTAGGCACTGTCCTGTAGCCTGTCAATCACTGAATAAGGTTTCTGTCAGTTACAGATGATTGTCGCCACTAGAGGGTGCTGTCTAGATGGAGGAGATTAGGGAAATTGCCACTTGCTGCATTGAGTCATGTTCAGTTTTTCATGTTACACCTTGTAATAGAAAGTTGTTTTCAACCCACTCAGTGCTTGAAATGTGTCATTTCTTATATTAGAAAAAAAAGCAGAATTCTGACTGCTTTATCGACCTTCCCACTCTACAATTATAGTGCTATTTGTTGATGGTATTTCTTCTCTGTAATTACATCCCTTTTTTCAGCTTTGGACAGTCCAGTATCTTCCTGCTTGGGGGGCTGAGCAGGGATTTGGCCCCCACCCCTATGATGATGAACAGTGGTGACATCATGGTTATGTCTGGCCCCAGCCGCCTGTTGTACCACGCTGTGCCACGGATTCTCCGCCATCCCGCTGGAGGCATCTTACCTCCCACTTTATCCATGCCTCCGTCTAGTGAGGATGTGGGTGACAGTCCTGTCACTGAACCGTGTACCCCCGAAGACTGGGAGGTGTGTAAATCGTATCTGCAAACCTCCCGGATTAATATGACTGTAAGGCAGGTCCTAGAGGAGGGGGGCAGCTTCCCTGAGAGGGGGAACTCGAAGGGTAATAGTGACCTAATCATAAAAGGAGACTCTTATCACAACGAGGACAATGTGATGCTGGAGGCCAAAGAGTTACTGGCAAAACGCATGAAAACAACACCGGATAGCTGAGTCTGGAAAATGGGGGTGGGGGGATTTTAGCTTTGCCACAAATTAAAAGATATAAATGTTTACTTTTTAATAAACCCCCGACCTCGTTTCTCTGATCATTACTTAGAAGAGTTTTGTATGAAGCGCTCTCCTGTCATATTGCTGCATCAGAGTCCTAGTTCTGGAGGTGCACGTATAATGATAATTATGTAAGTATCAGGACCTTGTTAAGTGCAACAAGTTACCTCCCAAGTAATATAACAGGATGGGAGGATATTTCAAAAATATGACAGTGGAAAATGTATTCAATTGTGTATCTTTAGTACAGTCATGGCCAAAAGTTTTGAGAATGACACAAGTATTGGTTCTTACACAGTTTGCTGCTTCAGTGTTTTTAGACCTTTTTGTCAGATGTTGCTGTTATACTGAAGGAAAGTTACAAGCATTTCAGAAGTGTCAGAGGCTTTAAGTTTATGCAAAGAGTCAATATTTGCAGAAGTCACTCTGTATAATAAGACTGGGTGAAACGTAATATAGCTGTTTATGGCTTCGAGGGACCTGGATCCTCCCCCCAGGGCCCCAGCCGGGGTGTCGGACTTATGGACATCGGGAAACCTTCGGTGATAGAGCTGGAAGTCCATAATAATGTTATTTGTTGGGCACTAGGTAGAGGCACATAGTCACTGTTATGTCTTATCTCTCCAGCTGCTCAGCATGGACCACAAGATGCACAGTCACCTCTATGTCCCAGTGATCTGTACAGCGCTGTGACCAGTCTTTACATAGCAGACCCTGTGCTATGTAAGGAAGGAATCTCTCTGATACATTGGGAGATACACTACATTACCAGCAAGATGGATAATTATGACAGGAAGCCTCACGGGAACTAACTGCTGATAAATACCTTTCTAAAGGCTTTCTAGCATTTCACAATGATTATCTAAATTATACACTATACGAGTAAAGAAAAAAAAACAAGACCCAAAACAACTGCAACATGTGCTGGTGAGAAGGACAAAGATGGTGTAACAGTCTATATTCGGGTTCTGAGTTGTATCAAGTCTGCCTATATTTTCTCAGATTGTGTTCATACACGTTAGTACAGTGGGAGCGGAGCGCTGGCTGAAGGTGTGTAAGAGTGGAGGGTTGGGAGGGAGGTTTGATGACTTACGCATCACTCATTTGCATGCACAATATGGAAGCCGGCAGAAGAGGAGCCTGTAGGGAGCTGTTACTGTGTATAGGGACCTGATTCATGATACCATATAGACAGAGCGCTGGAGTATCCAGTAGGGGACAGAGATAACCCAGAGGCCACATCCTCATATATATAAATGTGCCACGAGCAGCCCGCACCTTGTATTGGAGTCTGTGTCCGGCTCACCCCATCAGACCTGGTACGTTTGGGTAAAGGACACTGAGCTGGAGCAGGTTGTCCTGGGGCCGACCACAGTGCCCGATAGGGCGACAAGGAATGGAGCACAACCTACTGTATGTTCTGGACCCCAGATTCACAAGGTCTTATATAGGAGGTCACACTGAGGCTATATAAAGCATAAGAGACACATTGTGTATTGGGTGAAAGAAAATAAAAGTTGGAAAATATGTGTAACATATATGCTGCCAGTATATACAATGTGGTAGGGAAACAAATTCCGGGAACATAAGTTACACCATTATGTCTGGTGATGGTGGTATAGAGACTCCACAGCCTGCCACACGGTCTCTACAATCTCTTCCTAGTACATGGAGGTGCACAACACCATTGCTCACAGGGTCAAAAACTAAGTGGTTCTTTTGTTTTTTTGTAAGATGTATCTGAGAGAAAATATATAAGGCTTTTCTGTGGGACTGTATATGTATATATATATATATATTATAGATAGCTATTCTGAAATGCTTTTCATATATTGTATTGGACTGATCCACATGAGCCACCATCCTTCCTGACTCTGTATTTGGAAGTGGATCCCCGGGTCTGACTGCGCGCTGCCCCTGTCTGACTGAGCACTACCTGTCTGACTGCGCTCTGCCTCTGTCTGACTGCGCGCTGCCCCTGTCTGACTGCGCTCTGCCCCTGTCTGACTGCGCTCTGTCTCTGACTGCACGCTGTCTCTGTCTGACTGCGCTCTGTCTGACTGCACGCTGCCTCTGTCTGACTGCGCTCTGCCCCTGTCTGACTGCGCTCTGTCTCTGTCTGACTGCACGCTGCCTCTGTCTGACTGCGCTCTGCCCCTGTCTGACTGCGCTCTGCCCCTGTCTGACTGCGCTCTGCCCCTGTCTGACTGCGCTCTGTCTCTGTCTGACTGCACGCTGCTTCTGTCTGCGCGCTGCCTCTGTCTGACTGAGCACTACCTGTCTGACTGCGCTCTGCCTCTGTCTGACTGCGCGCTGCCCCTGTCTGACTGCGCTCTGCCTCTGTCTGACTGCACGCTGCCCCTGTCTGACTGCGCGCTGCCACTGTCTGACTGCGCTCTGTCTCTGTCTGACTGCACGCTGCCTCTGTCTGACTGCGCTCTGTCTCTGTCTGACTGCGCGCTGCCACTGTCTGACTGCGTGCGCTGCCACTGTCTGACTGCGCTCTGCCTCTGACTGCGCTCTGCCTCTGTCTGACTGCGCGCTGCCTCTGTCTGACTGCGCGCTGCCTCTGTCTGACTGCGCTCTGCCTCTGTCTGACTGCGCTCTGCCTCTGACTGCGCGCTGCCACTGTCTGACTGCGCTCTGCCTCTGTCTGACTGCGCTCTGCCTCTGTCTGACTGCGCTCTGCCTCTGTCTGACTGCGCTCTGCCTCTGACTGCGCTCTGCCTCTGTCTGACTGCGCGCTGCCACTGTCTGACTGCGCGCTGCCTCTGTCTGACTGCGCTCTGCCTCTGTCTGACTGCGCTCTGCCTCTGACTGCGCTCTGCCTCTGTCTGACTGCGCGCTGCCTCTGTCTGACTGCGCGCTGCCTCTGACTGCGCTCTGCCTCTGTCTGACTGCGCGCTGCCACTGTCTGCGCTCTGCCTCTGTCTGACTGCGCTCTGCCTCTGTCTGACTGCGCGCTGCCTCTGTCTGACTGCGCTCTGCCTCTGTCTGACTGCGCGCTGCCTCTGTCTGACTGCGCTCTGCCTCTGTCTGACTGCGCGCTGCCTCTGTCTGACTGCGCTCTGCCTCTGTCTGACTGCGCTCTGCCTCTGTCTGACTGCGCTCTGCCTCTGTCTGACTGCGCTCTGCGTCTGTCTGACTGCGCGCTGCCTCTGACTGCGCGCTGCCTCTGTCTGACTGCGCTCTGCCTCTGTCTGACTGCGCTCTGCCTCTGTCTGACTGCGCGCTGCCTCTGTCTGACTGCGCGCTGCCTCTGTCTAACTGCGCGCTGCCTCTGTCTGACTGCGCTCTGCCTCTGTCTGACTGCGCTCTGCGTCTGTCTGACTGTGCGCTGCCTCTGACTGCGCGCTGCCTCTGTCTGACTGCGCTCTGCCTCTGTCTGACTGCGCGCTGCCTCTGTCTGACTGCGCTCTGCCTCTGTCTGACTGCGCTCTGCCTCTGTCTGACTGCGCGCTGCCTCTGTCTGACTGCGCGCTGCCTCTGTCTGACTGCGCGCTGCCTCTGTCTGACTGCGCTCTGCCCCTGTCTGACTGCGCTCTGCCTCTGTCTGACGGCGCTCTGCCTCTGTCTGACGGCGCTCTGCCTCTGTCTGACTGCGCGCTGCCTCTGTCTGACTGCGCTCTGCCTCTGTCTGACTGCGCTCTGCCTCTGTCTGACTGCGCGCTGCCTCTGACTGCGCGCTGCCTCTGACTGCGCGCTGCCTCTGTCTGACTGCGCGCTGCCTCTGTCTGACTGTGCTCTGCCCCTGTCTGACTGCGCTCTGCCTCTGTCTGACTGCGCTCTGCCTCTGTCTGACTGCGCTCTGCCTCTGTCTGACTGCGCGCTGCTTCTGTCTGCGCTCTGCCTCTGTCTGACTGCGCGCTGCCACTGTCTGACTGCGCGCTGCCACTGTCTGACTGCGCTCTGCCTCTGTCTGACTGCGCGCTGCCTCTGTCTGACTGCGCTCTGCCTCTGTCTGACTGCGCGCTGCCTCTGTCTGACTGCGCGCTGCCTCTGTCTGACTGCGCTCTGCCTCTGTCTGACTGCGCTCTGCCTCTGTCTGACTGCGCGCTGCCTCTGTCTGACTGCGCGCTGCCTCTGTCTGACTGCGCTCTGCCCCTGTCTGACTGCGCTCTGCCCCTGTCTGACTGCGCTCTGCCCCTGTCTGACTGCGCTCTGCCTCTGTCTGACTGCGCTCTGCCTCTGTCTGACTGCGCTCTGCCTCTGTCTGACTGCGCGCTGCCTCTGTCTGACTGCGCTCTGCCTCTGTCTGACTGCGCTCTGCCTCTGTCTGACGGCGCTCTGCCTCTGTCTGACTGCGCTCTGCCTCTGTCTGACTGCGCTCTGCCTCTGTCTGACTGCGCTCTGCCCCTGTCTGACTGCGCGCTGCCTCTGTCTGACTCTGCTTTCAGATGTTTATGTCAGTATTTTTATAAACATTATTAGCCTCCAATTGTTACACATGGTATTATAGTATCGCTGCACAAGGCTGCGCCCTGGCTCCTCTCTTCCTGCGGAGATACTGGGACGTGTTTTGCTTGTTAGCCGCCTCGTTAATTTTATCCATATCTTTATATCATTAGGCATATGTGCTGCTCTTTATACAATTATATCCAACTCACACACCAGATCAGACCTTTCATATGGAAATAAACAAGCCTGATACTATCAATCTGTGTTTCCCAAACTCACTCTTCCTGTTCCCCTAACAGTGCAGGTTGTCCCTGCTGGAGCACAGGTGCAGTCATTACTGGCTCACACATTGTAACAGAGCCACACATGGTAGTAATTACTTCATTTGTCACCTGAAAAACCTGCACTGTTGAAGTCCCTGAGGACTGGCTTTGGGAAATACTGCTATAAATAAATGGCTGAAAGCCACAGAGGGTGTTTAGACAGAAGAAGCAATGTATTGTGTAAACCCTGCAGGAGAGTGTGTATAGGACAATACATGACACATCTACGCTGTAGAACAGGGATATAATGCTCTAATGACAAGGTAAAAGAGAGGCTGCCTAGGTGTCATCCTGACTCAGCAGAGTGCTCTGTTACCCACATCCAGTCTGTATCCAAATCCTGTTACTTCTGTCCCAGAAACATCTCCAGAATACGCACATATCTCACACTGCAAACACTGGAATACTTGCTGTCAGAATCCATACCTCCAGTTATCCAAACTCCCATCGGGATGTAGTGATTGAGGCGACGTGTGATCGTCATAATGGGGCACAATGAGGCATTACTCCACCCTCCCAGGGGCGTACAGAGTTAGAGCACCTCTAACATCTTCCCTGCTTTCCCTAAAATATAACATACAATGCAGCTGTGCAAAGTGGCAATTAATGGGTCATACCTCCCAATAATCCGACAGGGCGATGTTTGGGGAGGAGGGCTATTTATTAAATGTGAATATGAATATGGCTGTAGGAAATAGTCATATTTATTAAACGCAAATGCTATTCATTTATTGCTGGGGCTGTTTGAAGGGAGGTTTATTTATTAAATGGGAATACTATCAATTTAATATTGGGGCTGGTTGGATGGGAAAAGATCTATTTATCAAATGTGAATACTATTATTTTAATGTTTGGGCTAGAAGGAGGCCTAATTATTGAACATGAGTGCTATTGACTTAATGCCAGGGCTGGTTGGAGTCTTCTACATTTCATACACCCATTTTTTTTCCAACTGAGCTAAAGACACCATCTGCTACAGGGAGTGAAAGTGACCAGAACAGTAGGAGAGAGCAGGATAGTCTGACAACTGTCCTGACTCTGGTGGGACAGTCCAGAATTTGGGTGACTGCATCGCTTAGTTAAGATTTGATCAGACAACAAGGACAGTTGGGAGGTAAGTCTTGATTCACGCTGTCCAGAGCTGCCTGCACCTAACAGTAGTGCACACTGTATTCCCTGTGTATTATAAGAAAAATGACACCATGGCTAATAGATATTACCGTCATCCTTATCAAGTGACGTCAATCTTTTGTCATAGTCTGCAGCCAAGGAAACACACCTGTGTAGATAGATTACACACAATGACAAAGTCCACACAGAGAGATTATTAGTGAGGGTTTTGTAAGATACGCTGCTATACCAGTATTCCCACTGCACAACACAGCCGGTAATGGGGGTTATTGGATATTATATTCCTCCTTCCAGGCAAACTAATCACTTGTGCTCCAACTATGCACAATACACGTCATAAGGAAGTGACGTATATTGTTCGGGTTTAAAGTTTTACGAGCAGTGAGCTCACTGTTGAATAAGGAATAACATACTATAATTGATAACGTACACCCTACTGTAAATTATAAAGATATTAGAAGTCACTGAGGACCTCAATGACCATTTACACAGTGCATTGACTGTAAGGTGACTTGTTATCTAGAATAATTACGGAGGTACGTTATTCCTCATAATTCACAGGTTTTGGTTAATTTCGTTTATGGTAAATTAAACGTGTGAATTATGGTAATGGTTATGGTAAACTAAATTTAATTTATGTAAATTCAAATCCAATTCCACCCTGTCTGTTGTGTTGCTGGAGACTGGCTGGGCTTGCCTTGCCACCGTCCCCTTCTCTTTATCCAAATGCACTCTCTAACCGCAGTAAGAGAGGCTTCTGCTACTGCCACCACTAGACCCCTTAGCGGCACGTAGAACCACATCATTCTAGGTAACTCTCGCTGCTAGTGCACCCCCTTGCTGATAAATACCCTCACCCCCCTAAACTCTTGCCTTCAGATCAGGGTTGCTGTGGATGGTTCCTCCTGGCCTATCACACTGGCCATAGCTGCAGGTAGCGGGCAGAGCGTTGCTACTGGATGCTGGGTCCCAACCTCAGAACAGCCAGTTAACGGATTAGATTGGTCTAATCTAGGTTGCAGGAATTACAGCAGGTAAGTAGGTGTCAGGGTTCATTAAACAGTGATGTTTATTAGCTCAGGAAGTCCTGATAAGGACAGTTACAGACACTAGTTTGAGGTACTATTGATATCCAGAATTACAGCTGGTATGATACATTTCAGTGTAAAACAGGGCTCTTTAATTACACTTTTGGACACTAGCCTGGCAGGAGGTAATCCGGTCTCCTGCCCCTTTAAGCAATCCAGACTTATTCATGCAGCCTCCACATAAATCAGCTTGGAGGGGTTTAACACCTATCTACATTGCTGCTAGCGGCACCACTACCTCTGAGGTGTTCTATTGTATGTTTACATTTCTATAATGTTGCTTTGAACTTAATTTAACTTGCAAAATTCGCATTTATCTGTGATCAGTTGCATAGGGAGTCTAACAGCAAATATAATTACCTCCTTCTGTCTTTCAGACTCAACAGACGTTTTGGTCACTCAACGATAAAAAGGTCTAATTAACATGAGATTACCTGTCTCTAGACAGTTGCAAATCCCAAACTTGGCAAACTGTCTCCGAATTCCAAACATTTCCATACAAAACACATACCACTATAAAAGGATACTTACATTTCATTTGCAATGATATGCAGACATGCATTGCACTCCTAATTAAAATAAATATCTTTCTATCTATCTATCTATCCAGTCACAAGTAAGTAATTTATGCGTGATCCAGCTACACTGCCCCCCCTTGGCCATGCGGGCAACCAACGGGTCATGTCCCCACTAGTTCCCACAGTCTCTTGGGGTTACCAGAGGTGACCTGGATCTTCCTGCCAAAATAGTCCATGCCCATTGCTGTGGGCCTTTCCTTGCTTGTGGATGGTGTGAAAATCAATAACTTGAAGTGCAAGGCTCCAATGCAAAATTCTGCCATTCGACCATGAGGATGTTGTAGCCACTTTAAAGGTTTATGATCAGTCACCGCAGTAAAATGTCCTCCGTACAAATTAGGTTAAAGTTTCTTCACTGCTCAAACTATTGCTGAACATTCCTTTTTAATTGTGGCCTACCCCACCTCCCTGTCCAGCAGTTTTCTGCTCAAAAAGGCCACATGGTGCTCCTGCCCATCTTGCCCCACATGGCTAAGTACTGCTCCCAGTCCATACTGTGACGCATTTGTTTGCACCATAAAGTTCTTGTCACGTTTAGGCGCCAACATTAAGGGCGAGAACCAGGGCTTCCTTTAATCACTGAAATGCCAGCTCACAAAGCGGGTGTCCAGTCAACTATTTTGGGAATTTTTTTTCTTAGTGAGATCTGTCAGATACTTCGCTACAGAACTAAAGTCTGGGACAGAAGGTCTGTTGTACCCTGCAGAATGCCAGTACATGTAACTAGGTCATGGGCTGGGGCCAGTCTCGGATTGTCTCTACCTTAGCTTGTTCTAACCTAACCCTTTCTCCCCCCACACAATGACCCAGGTACTGCACCACTGATATTCCCATCTGACACTTCTCTGCACAGTCAGACCTGCCTACCCAATCTTCCCTGTCACCAGCCCTACTTGCTCCAGATTATTCTCCTAAACCTATCTGAATATGGAAATGTCTTGTAGGTAAACCTGAGCTCTGTCTAGCATATCTACCAAAGTGTTAATACAGGGGAAAGAAAAGGGTACGCGTCAGACATATTCACATTATTCAACCGGCAGTTGTATACGCAAAACCTCGTTGTCTTTTCCTTCTTGGCAATACAATGGAGGTTGCGGGTTGGACTGCGCAATGGCTGGATCACACCTAGCTCATGCACCTCCCTGTATATGCACTCCTTGGCCTCTGCTGAGACCTGATAAGCGGGTTGCCTAATTGGCCCATGTTTACCAGTGTTCACATGATGTATCACCAAGGAAATCCGGCCAGGTTTCCTTCTGAACTGAGTCGCAAAGGGCCACAGCATTGCTCCCTCTCGCGGGCACTCAACTGCTCATCCCAGCCCACTTTCTTTATACTGCCTTCACCTCTGGTATCCACGAAGAGGTCAGGTAGTGGATCATTTCCTGGTTCCTCAGTCGATAAGCTGCAAACCGCAATCCACACACCCATGGCATGCCTTCAAGATATTCACATGGTAGGTCCGCTGTCACCTACCGTCGCTATCAAATGACACAATGTAGGTGATGTCACTTAGGTGTTTCAAGACTGTGTACGGTACAGCTCAGGCAACCTGGAGCTTGTTCTGACACACGGGTAACAGAACAAGAACCTTCTGCCCTACCTCGAACACTCTGGCACACGTGCCTTGATCGTACTTAGACTTCTGTTGGGCCTGCACTTCCGCTACGCGAGCCCCATAAGATTCTCTAACCGATCTGCGAGCTTTAACACATACTCCACCACCGAAACATCCTGGGTGGGTAGCTCACTCATGAATTGTGTCCCTTAATCGGTTAGGATCTCACTAGAGAACCCTAATCTACTAAATATTCCTAGCAGCGCACCCGCTACCTTTTCCACAGTGATGGAGGACAAAGCTAAAGCCTCAGGATACCTTGTGGCGTAGTCCACCATGGTGAGGATGTGCCTCCTCCCCGATATACTAGGCACAGGCAGGGGACCTACTATGTTCACAACCACTTGCTGAAAAGGTTCCGCAACTATTGGCAAGGACTTGAGGGGAGCACGAGCATTGGGGCACCCAAGCCGTTGACACACATCACAGGATTTACAGTATGCCCAGGCGTCACCCAAAATACCAGGGCAGAAAAGTTCTGTGTCAGGGGCTTCGGGGTTCGGTCCCCTCCCTGGTGTCCATAGGGAATTTGTGAGCAACTGACATCAGTTGCACGCAAAAGCTCTGTGGTACCACCAGTTAAACTTGTTCCCGGACTGGTCTATCCCCATCTACCTTCCTAGCTACATGGTACAGCAACCCTATATGCCAAGTCACACTCCCCACCTCCATCCCTGGAAGGCTACTGTCAGCTTTTCGACTTGTGCCTTCCAGCGAGGGATCAGAGAGCTAAGCTGCCCTGAATTCTTTCCTGTGGCCCTCATTATCGTCTAAGTTAGGACACTCTGCAGGGGGATCTATGTTGGGTCTACTAGGATCAGTCAAATTGAGATCAGTCAAAGGGAGGTCACTGTGGACAGATATACTCATTGCTGGAGCTGGCCTACTGCTAGGGGCAGGAGCATCAACTGGGACCCACACAAGATCAGATTGGCCGGAGACAACATTCTCTGCGTGCTAGGGGACGTAGTATTTCCAGAGGCAAAGAGTTGGCTGATTCCTAAAGAAATAGCAGTTTGAGACTTTTCCTCTGGGCTGCGTGATGTTGTGGTTGCTGGCGATGGCCGTTGACTAGTAGCTATAATCTGTTCCTCTGGGCTGGGTTGTGCTTATGTAGATCCTGAAGCATGTAGGCTGGCAACTTTGCTACGGGTAATAGAGCTGAGAAATGTGGTCACAATTCCCCCCCCCCCAACATTGTTGTCCAAGATCACATCGGTTGGGAGGGCGTCCATAATGGCAACATCTTGCAACTCCTGGCCATCTCTCCAGTCCCAATACACCTTTGCTACAGGCACTTCTTTTTACAGTCCATCTGCCACAGTAACTTTGGCAGCGAGACCCTGCAATACTGCGGCAGGATCAATAAGATGGGGGCTCACTACAGTTATTGAGACTCCTGAGTCTCTCATTCCTTCTCCCTGCAGGGATCCCACTTGGACAGACTACAGGTTCCTCCAGGTTTTTTGGGGGTCTTTCAGACAAACAAGTGACTCTCCGTTGAGTCAACTTCAGACACGCCACACTCCATTGGGCTGGCAGGGGTGGAAACAGTCTCTATAGGCTCACCTTCTCCAGTTATGCAAGTCAGCCAGGACCTAGGACTCAGATTAGGGCACAAGTCTGTAGTGCTGGGGCTGTGGGACAGTTCATCCTTAGGTAACTCCAGGGACAGGGCAGTGGATGGCGAGAGGTAACCAGAGGGTTGGATGCTTCCTTTTGGTGGTGAGTAGAAGAGGGGTGTCCCCCTAATTGTACAGTCCTTTGGAGTTGGCTGCTAACCTGGCGCTTCTGCAAATGCTGCCACATATTGATCTGCCAACTGCTTCCAGGGTGGTTGGCTTCCTGTCCAGCACCCATTCCTTTACTTCTGGTGTGCACCAGCAGTGAAACTGTTCTTGGCACATGAGGTCTATTACCTCCTCCATGATCTGGACACCAGCTGTCTGCACTTACTTCCTGGCCGACTTCAGCAGCAGGTTGGAAAACTCCTCATGGGTGGCGTGGAGGTTATTGGCAAGGTCCCGGAATTTCTGAGGTTAGGTTTCTGGGGTAATAGTGTGCCACCATTTAAGGAGTGCCCTTTTTACTATATCATAGTCCGCAGTCCTCTGAGGGCACACCATGGTAGGCCTCCATTGCACGTTTGTAACGCTCCGGTTCCGCAAACGGGTACCTGTCTCGTTACCTGCATCTCATTGATCTGGAAACTGCTATGTTTCAGCGTCACATACTATTCATTCATTCAGCTATTATAAGATCTGCGCAGGTGCAAGTCTATTGCACTTCAGGGCCTCCTCCCTCTTTTCATTGGCTAAGCATTATTGGAGCACTATTTAAACCTCCTGGATTCACCTGTCTGATGCCTGTTCTTCAAGCTCACTTCCTGCAGCCTGTGGTTCTGGTTCCTGTTCTCCTCGTGGTTTGCGTGTATTCCAGCGTGCTCTCAGTTCGTGATGTGTTGAACTATCGCTGCTCCAGTACCTCCCTTACCATCTCCAGTATACTTCATCGTGACAGCTCCAGTTCTCTCATCGCTACCACACCCGTGACTCATCAGCTGTTGTCCCGAGTTACTTCCACTACTCCAGTCTGCTCTCAGCCTGTGTCCGTATTGAACTACCGCTGCTCCAGTACCTCTATTACCATCTCCGGAGTATTTCATTGTGACAGCCTCGGTTCTCTCACTGCTGCCTCTCTGAGCCGCTACTAAGTCAGAAACTATCAGCTGTTATTCCGAGTTACCGCCGCTATTCCAGCCTGCTCTCAGTTTGTGGCCTGTGTTGAATTATCACTGCTCCAGTACCTCTCTTACCACCCTCAGTGTATATGTGAGGTAACCCGTCTCTCAGGCAGTCTGTGCTGTGTATATATGAGGTAATCCATCTTTCAGTCTGTGCTGTGTACATATGAGGTAACCCGTCTCTCAGGCAGTCTGTGCTGTGTATATATGAGGTAACCCGTCTCTCAGTCTGTGCTGTGTATATATGAGGTAACCTGTCTCTCAGGCAGTCTGTGCTGTGTATATATGAGGTAACCCATCTCTCAGTCTGTGCTGTGTATATATGAGGTAACCCGTCTCTCCGGCAGTCTGTGCTGTGTATATATGAGGTAACCCGTCTCTCAGGCAGTCTGTGCTGTGTATATATGAGGTAACCCGTCTCTCAGGCAGTCTGTGCTATGTATATATGAGGTAACCCGTCTCTCAGTCTGTGCTGTGTATATATGAGGTAACCCGTCTCTCAGGCAGTCTGTGCTGTGTATATATGAGGTAACCCGTCTCTCAGGCAGTCTGTGCTGTGTATATATGAGGTAACCTGTCTCTCAGGCAGTCTGTGCTGTGTATACATGAGGTAACTCGTCTCTCAGGCAGTCTGTGCTGTGTATATATGAGGTAACCCATCTCTCAGGCAGTCTGTGCTGTGTATATATGAGGTAACCTGTCTCTCAGGCAGTCTGTGCTGTGTATATATGAGGTAACCCGTCTCTCAGTCTGTGCTGTGTATATATGAGGTAACCCATCTCTCAGGCAGTCTGTGCTGTGTATATATGAGGTAACCTGTCTCTCAGGCAGTCTGTGCTGTGTATATATGAGGTAACCCGTCTCTCAGTCTGTGCTGTGTATATATGAGGTAACCTGTCTCTCAGGCAGTCTGTGCTGTGTATATATGAGGTAACCTGTCTCTCAGGCAGTCTGTGCTGTGTATATATGAGGTAACCTGTCTCTCAGGCAGTCTGTGCTGTGTATATATGAGGTAACCCGTCTCTCCGGCAGTCTGTGCTGTGTATATATGAGGTAACCCGTCTCTCAGGCAGTCTGTGCTGTGTATATATGAGGTAACCCGTCTCTCAGGCAGTCTGTGCTATGTATATATGAGGTAACCCGTCTCTCAGTCTGTGCTGTGTATATATGAGGTAACCCGTCTCTCAGGCAGTCTGTGCTGTGTATATATGAGGTAACCCGTCTCTCAGGCAGTCTGTGCTGTGTATATATGAGGTAACCTGTCTCTCAGGCAGTCTGTGCTGTGTATACATGAGGTAACTCGTCTCTCAGGCAGTCTGTGCTGTGTATATATGAGGTAACCCATCTCTCAGGCAGTCTGTGCTGTGTATATATGAGGTAACCTGTCTCTCAGGCAGTCTGTGCTGTGTATATATGAGGTAACCCGTCTCTCAGTCTGTGCTGTGTATATATGAGGTAACCCATCTCTCAGGCAGTCTGTGCTGTGTATATATGAGGTAACCTGTCTCTCAGGCAGTCTGTGCTGTGTATATATGAGGTAACCCGTCTCTCAGTCTGTGCTGTGTATATATGAGGTAACCTGTCTCTCAGGCAGTCTGTGCTGTGTATATATGAGGTAACCTGTCTCTCAGGCAGTCTGTGCTGTGTATATATGAGGTAACCTGTCTCTCAGGCAGTCTGTGCTGTGTATATATGAGGTAACCCGTCTCTCAGGCAGTCTGTGCTGTGTATATATGAGGTAACCCGTCTCTCAGGCAGTCTGTGCTGTGTGTATATATGAGGTAACCTGTCTCTCAGGCAGTCTGTGCTGTGTATATATGAGGTAACCTGTCTCTCAGGCAGTCTGTGCTGTGTGTATATATGAGGTAACCTGTCTCTCAGGCAGTCTGTGCTGTGTATATATGAGGTAACCCGTCTCTCAGGCAGTCTGTGCTGTGTATATATGAGGTAACCCGTCTCTCAGGCAGTCTGTGCTGTGTATATATGAGGTAACCCGTCTCTCAGGCAGTCTGTGCTGTGTATATATGAGGTAACCTGTCTCTCAGGCAGTCTGTGCTGTGTATATATGAGGTAACCTGTCTCTCAGTCTGTGCTGTGTATATATGAGGTAACCTGTCTCTCAGGCAGTCTGTGCTGTGTATATATGAGGTAACCCGTCTCTCAGTCTGTGCTGTGTATATATGAGGTAACCCGTCTCTCAGGCAGTCTGTGCTGTGTATATATGAGGTAACCCGTCTCTCAGGCAGTCTGTGCTGTGTATATATGAGGTAACCTGTCTCTCAGTCTGTGCTGTGTATATATGAGGTAACCTGTCTCTCAGTCTGTGCTGTGTATATATGAGGTAACCTGTCTCTCAGGCAGTCTGTGCTGTGTATATATGAGGTAACCCGTCTCTCAGTCTGTGCTGTGTATATATGAGGTAACCTGTCTCTCAGGCAGTGTGTGCTGTGTATATATGAGGTAACCTGTCTCTCAGGCAGTCTGTGCTGTGTATATATGAGGTAACCTGTCTCTCAGGCAGTCTGTGCTGTGTATATATGAGGTAACCTGTCTCTCAGGCAGTCTGTGCTGTGTATATATGAGGTAACCTGTCTCTCAGTCTGTGCTGTGTATATATGAGGTAACCCGTCTCTCAGGCAGTCTGTGCTGTGTATATATGAGGTAACCTGTCTCTCAGTCTGTGCTGTGTATATATGAGGTAACCTGTCTCTCAGGCAGTCTGTGCTGTGTATATATGAGGTAACCTGTCTCTCAGGCAGTCTGTGCTGTGTATATATGAGGTAACCTGTCTCTCAGTCTGTGCTGTGTATATATGAGGTAACCTGTCTCTCAGGCAATCTGTGCTGTGTATATATGAGGTAACCTGTCTCTCAGGCAGTGTGTGCTGTGTATATATGAGGTAACCTGTCTCTCAGGCAGTCTGTGCTGTGTATATATGAGGTAACCTGTCTCTCAGGCAGTCTGTGCTGTGTATATATGAGGTAACCTGTCTCTCAGTCTGTGCTGTGTATATATGAGGTAACCTGTCTCTCAGGCAGTCTGTGCTGTGTATATATGAGGTAACCCGTCTATCAGGCAGTCTGTGCTGTGTATATATGAGGTAACCTGTCTCTCAGTCTGTGCTGTGTATATATGAGGTAACCTGTCTCTCAGGCAGTCTGTGCTGTGTATATATGAGGTAACCTGTCTCGCAGGCAGTGTGTGCTGTGTATATATGAGGTAACCTGTCTCTCAGGCAGTCTGTGCTGTGTATATATGAGGTAACCTGTCTCTCAGGCAGTCTGTGCTGTGTATATATGAGGTAACCTGTCTCTCAGGCAGTCTGTGCTGTGTATATATGAGGTAACCTGTCTCTCAGTCTGTGCTGTGTATATATGAGGTAACCCGTCTCTCAGGCAGTCTGTGCTGTGTATATATGAGGTAACCTGTCTCTCAGTCTGTGCTGTGTATATATGAGGTAACCTGTCTCTCAGGCAGTCTGTGCTGTGTATATATGAGGTAACCTGTCTCTCAGGCAGTCTGTGCTGTGTATATATGAGGTAACCTGTCTCTCAGTCTGTGCTGTGTATATATGAGGTAACCTGTCTCTCAGGCAATCTGTGCTGTGTATATATGAGGTAACCTGTCTCTCAGGCAGTCTGTGCTGTGTATATATGAGGTAACCTGTCTCTCAGGCAGTCTGTGCTGTGTATATATGAGGTAACCTGTCTCTCAGGCAGTCTGTGCTGTGTATATATGAGGTAACCCGTCTATCAGGCAGTCTGTGCTGTGTATATATGAGGTAACCTGTCTCTCAGGCAGTCTGTGCTGTGTATATATGAGGTAACCCGTCTATCAGGCAGTCTGTGCTGTGTATATATGAGGTAACCTGTCTCTCAGTCTGTGCTGTGTATATATGAGGTAACCTGTCTCTCAGGCAGTCTGTGCTGTGTATATATGAGGTAACCTGTCTCTCAGGCAGTCTGTGCTGTGTATATATGAGGTAACCTGTCTCTCAGTCTGTGCTGTGTATATACGAGGTAACCTGTCTCTCAGTCTGTGCTGTGTATATATGAGGTAACCTGTCTCTCAGGCAGTCTGTGCTGTGTATATATGAGGTAACCTGTCTCTCAGTCTGTGCTGTGTATATATGAGGTAACCTGTCTCTCAGGCAGTCTGTGCTGTGTATATATGAGGTAACCTGTCTCTCAGGCAGTCTGTGCTGTGTATATATGAGGTAACCTGTCTCTCAGGCAGTCTGTGCTGTGTATATATGAGGTAACCTGTCTCTCAGGCAGTCTGTGCTGTGTATATATGAGGTAACCTGTCTCTCAGTCTGTGCTGTGTATATATGAGGTAACCCGTCTCTCAGGCAGTCTGTGCTGTGTATATATGAGGTAACCTGTCTCTCAGTCTGTGCTGTGTATATATGAGGTAACCTGTCTCTCAGTCTGTGCTGTGTATATATGAGGTAACCTGTCTCTCAGGCAGTCTGTGCTGTGTATATATGAGGTAACCCGTCTCTCAGGCAGTCTGTGCTGTGTATATATGAGGTAACCTGTCTCTCAGTCTGTGCTGTGTATATATGAGGTAACCCGTCTCTCAGGCAGTGTGTGCTGTGTATATATGAGGTAATCTGAGTCTGACATCTGTCATGTATGAGAGATGTTTGTCATAGGCTGTGACACAGGGATGTCCCCGCCCACATATCATAGCCCCGCCCACAGAGGTTACTATGGATCACACACGTGACGTGTCTGTAGGTTTTTCGCTGTCGGCGTCATCGCCGTCGCTCCCTGTTAAGCCCCGCCTTTCTTCTCCTCCGATTGGCTGCTATGCAAAGTTTAAGGTGGGCTCCGCCCATGACGTCTGAGCCTGTGATTGGCTGAGCGGCCGCCCTGAGTTCCGGTATCGGGCTGCTGGGCGTGGCCGCAGTGACAGGAGAGAGGCCGGAGATGCCGCGCTACAGCGCCGGAGAGGGCCCCAGGGGCCACAGCCACATGCCCACCATGAACGGGGGCTGCAAGCCGGAGAATGGGGGTCTGAAGAACGGATATGTGAGGAACGGAGACTGTCCAGAGAGCAGGGTGAGAGGGTGTTATTATATACAGGGTGTTATTATATACAGGATGAGAGGGTGTTATTACACACAGGGGGAGAGGGTGTTATTACACACAGGGGGAGAGGGTGTTATTACACACAGGGGGAGAGGGTGTTATTACACACAGGGGGAGAGGGTGTTATTACACACAGGGTGAGAGGGTGTTATTACATACAGGGTGAGAGGGTGTTATTATATACAGGGTGTTATTATATACAGGATGAGAGGGTGTTATTACACACAGGGGGAGAGGGTGTTATTACACACAGGGGGAGAGGGTGTTATTACACACAGGGGGAGAGGGTGTTATTACACACAGGGGGAGAGGGTGTTATTACACACAGGGTGAGAGGGTGTTATTACATACAGGGTGAGAGGGTGTTATTATATACAGGGTGTTATTATATACAGGATGAGAGGGTGTTATTACACACAGGGGGAGAGGGTGTTATTACACACAGGGGGAGAGGGTGTTATTACACACAGGGGGAGAGGGTGTTATTACACACAGGGGGAGAGGGTGTTATTACACACAGGGTGAGAGGGTGTTATTACACACAGGGGGAGAGGGTGTTATTACACACAGGGGGAGAGGGTGTTATTACACACAGGGTGAGAGGGTGTTATTACACACAGGGTGAGAGGGTGTTATTACACACAGGGTGAGAGGGTGTTATTACACACAGGGGGAGAGGGTGTTATTACACACAGGGGGAGAGGGTGTTATTACACACAGGGGGAGAGGGTGTTATTACACACAGGGTGAGAGGGTGTTATTACACACAGGGTGAGAGGGTGTTATTACACACAGGGGGAGAGGGTGTTATTACACACAGGGTGAGAGGGTGTTATTACACACAGGGTGAGAGGGTGTTATTACACACAGGGGGAGAGGGTGTTATTACACACAGGGTGAGAGGGTGTTATTACACACAGGGTGAGAGGGTGTTATTACACACAGGGTGAGAGGGTGTTATTACACACAGGGGGAGAGGGTGTTATTACACACAGGGGGAGAGGGTGTTATTACACACAGGGGGAGAGGGTGTTATTACACACAGGGGGAGAGGGTGTTATTACACACAGGGGGAGAGGGTGTTATTACACACAGGGTGAGAGGGTGTTATTACACACAGGGTGAGAGGGTGTTATTACACACAGGGTGAGAGGGTGTTATTACACACATGGGGAGAGGGTGTTATTACATACAGGGTGTTATTACACGCAGGGGGAGAGGGTGTTATTACATACAGGGTGTTATTACACGCAGGGGGAGAGGGTGTTATTACATACAGGGTGTTATTACACGCATGGGGAGAGGGTGTTATTACATACAGGGTGTTATTACACGCAGGGGGAGAGGGTGTTATTACATACAGGGTGTTATTACACGCATGGGGAGAGGGTGTTATTACACACAGGGGGAGAGGGTGTTATTACACACAGGGGGAGAGGGTGTTATTACACACAGGGGGAGAGGGTGTTATTACACACAGGGGGAGAGGGTGTTATTACACACAGGGGGAGAGGGTGTTATTACACACAGGGTGAGAGGGTGTTATTACACACAGGGTGAGAGGGTGTTATTACACACAGGGTGAGAGGGTGTTATTATATACAGGGTGTTATTACACGCAGGGGGAGAGGGGGTGATGTTACACAGCGGGTGTTATTACATACAGGGTGAGAGGGTGCGAGGTTACACACAGGGTGTTATTACATACAGGGTGAGAGGGTGTTATTACATACAGGGTGAGACAGGGCGATGTTACACAGCGGGTGTTATTACATACAGGGTGAGAGAGGGTGATCTTACACAGTGGGTGTTATTACGTAGTGGAGGAAGAGGTGGCACCAGGATGCACTATGGGAAGATGGAGGCAGTACGATGCTTTGGGCAATGTTCTGCTGGTAAACCTTGGGTCCTGACATTCATGTGGATGTTACATTGACACGTACCAGCTACCTAAACATTGTTACAGACCAAGTACACCTTATCATGGCAGCGGTATTACCTGATGGCAGTGGCCTCTTTCCGCAGGATAATGCGTCCTGCCACACTGCAAAAATTGTTTAGGAATGGATTGAGGAACATAAGAGCTCAAGGTGCTGACTTGGCCTCCAAATTCCCCAGATCTCAATCCGATCGAGCATCTGTGGGATGAGCTGGAACAAGTCTGAGCCACGGTGGTCCCACCTGGCAACTTACAGGATCTGCTGCTAACGTCTTGGTGCCAGATACCACAGGACACCTCAGAGGTCTTGTGGAGTCCAGGCCTCGACGGGTCAGAGCTGTTTTGGCAGCACGAGAGGGACCTACACAATATTAGGAAGGTGGTTTTAATGTTGTGTATGTGTTGGATGAGAGAGGGTTGATTATCTGGCCACACAGGAAATATCTTTAGGTATATTGGGCTATTTGGATACAAGAATATCGGTTGGATCTTTATAGGACATGTTGGTAAATTAGGTAATGCTGGCAGATCACTGTGTGCGGTCCTCTCCATCTGTTCTAACAGACCCTGTGCTGTTGATCACATCTGTCTCCAGTCCAGCCATTTCTTTGTGGACACGGCCTCTGTTCCTGTAGTAATGTGAGGTTGACGATACATAGGGTATGATTGTGATTTTGTTTATCTGGCAGCGAGGTCAGTAATGGCTCCATACGCACAATGATTGGTTCGGGGGAGGTGGGGCTCTGAATCTGCGGGTTAGAGTAATAATATAAGAAGATGGGACCGGGGATTTAGAGGCAGGATGGGATTATCAGAGGATGCACATGGACGATGACTGTAGTTGATCAGTAATGTATATCACCAGACAGTGTGGAAATGGGATATACATGTTTGTTTGTGTAGGAGGGAATGTTTTGCCACAGTACACTATTGTTCCAGTGGGTGACATTTCCTGTTAATAGCTCTTGGTATTTATAAGTGAGCCAGGGTGATCCTGGATTCCCTTCTTGTTCTCCAGTATAACTCTGCTAGTCCCTGTACTCAGCATTTCTATTACACGTATTCCAAGCATAGTTATTGTTGCTCTTTGACTTGTGACACATGGTCAGGAAGAGTAAGTTTCCAGGTAAAATGATTTGTGTCACAATAGCTAAGTTTTCATCAGGGGTTGAGTGAAAAACCGATGACCGGTATGTACTGTGTTGGAAGAGACGTTACATGAGTAAAGCCGTGATCACATGACTTGCTTATGGACGTGGTACCCTGACCATGGGCTTGAGGGACTGGTCTCATGACCTGTAGAATGTCTGACTGTACATAGTCACATGCAGATGGATGGCTCACAAGAGTAATTGTATGTATGTGTGACTGACCAGTTTACACACAGTACATGGGTGTACTCAGGACATGTATAAGGTTTCCACTGTGTTAGTTGCATAGACAAATCCTCACTAAGGTCCTTGACGTATTTTGTGTTCCTGGGCTGAGGGGCTGACCGTCTGTTTCTAGCCTCCCACTAGGAGACTAAACGCAAGATTGCCATGGAGTGACTGCTTCTTAGCAATGCATAATAATTGTGAGCCATTTAATGTTCTAAATAACCTCTCTTCACCTTCTATAGGCAATAGCATACAAGTGTGCAGAGTTATGTATTTAGGTATGTGCTTTTGCTGAGAACACAGCAGAGGAATTTCTGCTTTGCAGTGTAGGAATCTGATGTATAGAACAAATGTTCTAGTCTTGCCTGTCTTCTCCTCTGGCAAGTTCTGTACTTATTAGAAAGGATTGTTTTAGGTCCAACTGCTGAAACGTTGACACCTCCTTGTAGGGCTCATCCGAGATACAATCACTGATTAGGGTGCACAGTGCTGTATGTCTAATATACAGGAATAACCCTTATTCACTGTATTCTGCTCTGTTCCTATTACACAAACTCCAAACCTGATCATTTCACACATTGTAGAGAAAATGGTCTTGTGACATCATTAATAGTCTTAATTCTATGTCACCAATAGACAGAAAGCAGAGCACAGATTGTCACTATTCCTGCATGTGTCTGGAATGAGCAGTGTACACGGATAACTAGATTATCCTGAGTACAGCAAGAATGTTTTCTTCTGCTATATGTGGTCTTTCTGTTAACGGTTTTCCTAATCCTCATTTATCTGCACACTGTGCTGGTGATTAAGTAGAGTGTGATCTATCCTGGTGGAATGCTCAGCATTGTTCAACATCACATATACAAATAGATTTTATCCTTCTAGATCTTGTGAGGTATGCAGAGCTGGCTGAGGTTTCCCCATTGTGATGTTAACAGTAACCAGGGATTTGTAAGCACACGTCCTCCTCCGTTCACATGTCAGTGTTGTAATGCTACTCTTGTTTAAGTTTCCAAACAACGTTGCTGGGAGTGTCCAGAGAGATTCCACCTATGGCTGATTAGAATGTGTTGACTGTAACCTGCACGTATTGATTCTTTAGCAATTAAAGTTCAGATTGAAAAAATAATCATAATCATCATTGTGATGTGTGAAATGTCAGTGTTACTGTATAGTACAGTCTATAACAGGATACATTTCTGTGTGGAGTTTGTATGTTCTCCCCGTGTTTGCGTAGGTTTCCTCCCACATCCCAAAAACATACTAGTAGGTTAATTGATTGCTAACAAATTGACCCTAGTCTGTGTGTGTGTATGTTGGGGAATTTAGACTAAGCTCCAATGGGGCAGGGACTGATGTGAGTTCTCTGTACATCGCTGCAGATTTAGTGGCGCTATATAAATAGCTGGTGATGATGACAACATTCTTATATTACATTGGATGATGATAACTTTCTGGAGCAGTCATATGTCCGGATCGGATTACTCTGCCTCCCTGTCGGGGGGGGGGGGGGGGGGGACTACAGATTTGTCTTAGGGCTCCTGTACCCTGCTGATACTGACCACCCTTGTTTGTGCTACTTGGCCACCCGATAATTGCAGACTAAGTGACAACTGCGCACTGTGTGGTGCCTGTAGTAGGAGAGTAGTCACCAGGCTCCTTCACTGGCACTTGGAACTGGCTACTTCTGGGTGGTGTATGTTGCTGCTGCAGCGCCTCTTTGCTGGTAGTTATATACAGCACTGCAGAACTACGACTGGTTTCTCCTGAATGCTTACTTCTGTAAAGCGCTAGGGAATTTGCTGTCGCTATATAAATAGATAGATGATGATCAGGACTCTAGAGTAGAAGGCACAGCATTGACTCTGGACACTTTTTCAGCAAAGGACAGCTGGGGACGGATTAGAATTGTAGTTCTTATCTGTAGGTCACAGGAATTCGGCAGATAATGGGTGTCTTGTTGGAAAAGAACAATATCTTTGCTGTTTACTTGTTCAAAGCTTGCGGTTACACACAAGGCCCACTTTAAGGTAGTAGATGTTACACATAAACACGTGCTCCTTTATATAAACCCAAAAGCAGTTTCCATCCCTGCTATAAATTCAAATAAGCCCTAGAAATACTGAAATAATTCTAGGGGGTGATGGGAACAGGATGGCCAATTTAAAAAGAATGTAGTGGTCAAGGTAACACCATCCACTTATCTTTCCTCACACTAGATGCTAAAATAACATACCATATGCTGTCACAGTCACTCAAACGTGCTGTGGGTATTTACAGCAGTCAGTTCCTGAATAATATTCAGCCTTTTTTATTAACAACCTACATCAATAGAATTTTTTTTTATTTATGGTAAGGCTTTCCGGCCACAGCCTCCCACAGACTACAAATATTTAGCACGTTGTAGTATATTTACAGCATCTCGGTTCTGTCTATACAGTGGGTTGTAGGGATCGCATGGATTTGGTCATGTGGGCAGACTTACTAAATTGTCGTCTCATACAAAACAAGTTTGGATTTTAGTGCTCGGTTTAATTATACAAATCTTGATTAGTCATGTCTGCTTGATGCTAATATTTGCAGCATTTTCAAAAGAGCATTGATTAGGTATGATCAATTAAGGAGCATTTGTCTTGCAGTAACTGAAAATCATACATGTAACACGTGAAGCCAGTCTGAAATACAAGTAAAGGTACGTTAATTATTGACATAAAAAATGTATTCCTTCGTGGTGGCTTTGGAACTGCTGGCTGTGGCTTTCTGGGTATCCGTTTAAGGAGCTGCGAAAGGAAGTTTGCACTCTCCGACTATGATATGCTCCTCATGGTATCTGATCCAAAACGCTCTATTCCGGCTATTAAGAAGAGCAAACCAAAGAAAAGGAGTAAGTTTGTTCCTGAACAAACCATGTTATAATCCAAGGGGTGCAAATTAACGTATGTGCAAACTAATAAACTAAATACTGGCTGTTTTTTCATGTAGCATAGAAATACTTGATGGCTTTATTTTTACACTGAAATTTACAGTTGATCTAGGATATGACCTACCCCAACTATAAATCTGTACCACACATTTTACATATACCTCCCCCTGCAATGGAAGATGGTTTTGCCCACGTGCTAAGTTACTCCTTTTTTATGCTTTACTCTCCATAATGACTCCGGCCCTATCTATCTGGCTCTTTTACTGGGTCCAAAAGTAGCCTTTCCAAATCTGAGCTAATGCCCTTAACGGAAACCATCCTTATTAGACATGACACAGATATTACATCTAGTGAACTAGACTTTGTTGTTATTGGTTCACAATGCCGATAACTAGCGTGTTATCTTCCCCCTGCAGATGTTGTCACTCAGCCTCACGTAATTTGACCTTCATACTTGTCCCAGGTAATTCTCCTGCTTTATATGGCATAACCCAAAACCCTGAATTGCCAGGAACAAACTAATTCTCGAGAAGAATCACGGGGTTATAGGCTTACCTGACCTTGTGCACCTCAATAGGGCAGTCTTACTCCGGTGCATATTGGACTGGTTTTTGAACCAGAAATATTTTACAAATAGAGCCTTGGAGGAGGAACTATTTCACCCCTATTCCAAGGCCGTGTTACATCTTCCAAGAACTCTAATTCTGTCACAGTTTCATCAAAATATTCCACACTTGCCAACTCTCCCGAAATGTCTGGGAGACTCATTTTGCGAGAGTCTCCTGGACTCCCGGGTGAGTGTGGCAATCTCCCGAATTCTGCCCCACTTCACTAGGAAGTGCCCCACTTCCTAGTGAAGTGGGCAGAATTAGGTCCCCAACATTGCGATTCCCCGTGAATTGCAGTGTTTGGCCCCAGCTGTCAAATGACACTTTTGCGTCATGACGTCACAGGGGGCGGGGTCAAAATGACTCAATTTTGGCGCCCCGCTCCCCTCACGCCCACCTCCACTGGCAGGCTCTCGGAAGAGAGCTGAAGAAAGTTGCTAAGTATGAAATATTCTTTGTAGGGATAGCAATAAAGCCTGGATCCAAATCACTAAAAAATACAATCAAAATGACAAACATTCTAGATTTATCCCAATTTGGGGAAACCCAGTTTTGAGTCAGCCTTAAGGGACTTCTTGCTATAAAAGATGTTCTATCCTGGGGGCATGATGTACAGCTTACAACAGCTTTGTGAGAAATTCGACATTCCCAATGCTCAATTCTTACAAGTACGTCATTACATCTCCTCGTTAACGCTAGCTCATAAAAAGCTGGGACCCACTGATGTCCTGGACCCTTTGATTACTTTTCTGAAGGCTTATACATATAGGATACAATATTTATACACTGGTCTTATGCTGATACAGTAGTGGTCTGGGCTATAACACTGGTTTGGTTATGGTTGGTACATCCTTGTGCCACCATCCCCGATTCTCTGCTACAAAACTTTGAATCCATATGGAGATTTCTGCTTCATCCTGACTTTAGGAGGTTCATCTTAAGTCCATTAATAGGGCCTACATATCCCAGTCCCAGCGCCAGTATATGGAGGGGAAGTCGGGGATGTGCTCTAAGTGCAAATCATGGCAGGCAGATCTTTTACATGATCTTCAATTGTAAGAAAATCGGCAAATATTGGGTTATCAATTTCATTAACGTCTGTTTAGACATCCGCATAACCAGTGATCTGCAGGTACTTTTGTTTGCCAACTTGGATCTTCGGAAAGACGTTCCCACTCACTGCATTGTACACGGTCTTAATGGTTATTGTAACTATTGCCAAACAATTGATCTTGCGTTAGTGGACAACGCCACCTCTTCTTAGTACACTAAAAACGGATTTGTTAGATGTTCTTTGTCTAGATAGGAGGCCGCTCTCCCTGTTATAGAAAAAGGTGTTGAAAAAGTCCATAGAAAATGTGGTTTATATCTTGACTTGTTTGATGTTACTGTACAAACTAATGTTATAAAGTTGATTGAATCCATCGACTGGTATTTACTGTGGCAAAATGAATAATGTACTAACTAATCTCTTATGCTACATCTCTGACTTCTTCTCATATCAATTTGGACTCCGTTCTCCTTTCCCTTCTCCATCTCCCAACCCATACGCCCCCGGCTGTGCACTACCTTATTAACAGTGGACGTGGAGGAGAGACACTGAGACACAATCGTTTAGATTCTTTATTGTATGTTTTCTTTTGATAGATGTATTTTCACTTTCTTTACACAAGAACTTTAATTACTCTGTTTGTCTAAGGCTACGATGTCTTCTGTGATTTTCATGTTATATGTTTCTGTAATTTAACTGGAAAGACGCGATCCTACTGAATTTTTTTTTCCAAACTGAGTTATACCAGCTTACTTGATAATTTTATGCTTTGTATTTTTAATTGCTCTTTTCTTAAAAAATAATAATCAAAAAAGCTTATCCCAATGATCCCATTAAAACCATTTCTTTGTACTAGTGATATTTTGCCAAAGTAAGGCCGTAAAGGTACACGGCGTAACCCGGGGGCCACTGAGCGGTGTTACCCACAGCAGGTGGTGGGGGGGGGGTCTGTAAAATTTAGTTGCGCCGCTGACAAGTGGGGGGTGCCTGTAGTTCGTGGCTACGCTGCTGGCAGGGGTCTCGCCTATATGATCAACACCAATATGTTTCTTTCTACAATCCTCCGCCCCTTATCTGCCTCAATCTAGCAACTGTAAAAGATTTCCGTGATCTCCAAATATTTGGGTGAAGGGTAAATGCTGGTTGTCACGTTCCTGCTTTAGTTTCATGCCCACGAGCGGTCTAGATAGGAAAGCATTCTCCTTGTTGTACAGATACGGCTGTGTGTACGTGACACTGTAAAGGGCTGTAAAATAATTATTTTACAGGTCTATTTATTAATTAACAGGGTTTTGCCCCAGATTGAAGTCTCCATTGAATTTGATGAGGACTGCGGTAAAATGTGAAACTTGGCCTAAGGCAGGAGAGATCTATGATCTATATCTATGATCTCTTCTGTGTTAGACTTTTGTTACATAGCCAGATAACTAACAAAAATGCCTAAAACATGCCGAAAAAGCAGTTTCCGTATGGTTTATGGCTTAATAAATAGGCCCTTAATGTTTTTTAGTGTCCTTCTCTCCTCCCACATGTATGATATCTATGTTCCCGGTCACATCTGTGCGGCCCCTGTATATCTACTGTTATCTATGCAGCCTCCTTGTTTCCATTCTTTTCACTGCTCTCTGCAGCCCTCGCATATCTCCTCTCTTCCCTCGTGTTTGTCCTCTGCTGAGTCCCTTTTACCCATATTGTTAATACATATAATCTCCTCTCACTGTAAGCAGCCGGATATCTGCTCTTGGTAGGGATCTAGGATCTGATTGTCCGTAGACCAGAGATTGCTGTACCCCTGGCACTGCTGTAGAGATGTCTGGGGTATGGTTGTACTCATCAGACTGATCATCTGGCAATGAGAAATAAAGCTTAGTAGTGTCCTCCGGAGCACGTTGCTATAGAAGTCTGCAGCTAGTGACAGGACCCGCTCTTCATGATCTAACTATAGGGACATGAGCAGAGAACACACGTGGGTTCATGTTGGTTGGCCGACATGTGAGTAGTGTCCTGGTGCTCAGTGCTACTATTACCCTGGATATGGTGGAGCTGTAGCAGAGGGAAGAGAAATGGCAGCTAGAAGGAGATAGAGGGTCTTTGACCTGGGGAGATGCTGTGCCGGGAGGAGGAGAAGCGGAGGCTTAGATGTAGTTTTTGGACACCTGCAGGGGCTATTTAATGACTGCATGATGATCCTTCTGTCAAGCCCAGGAGCAGTTCATGTTACTGTAGGCCTCACTGATGGTGTATAGAGTGGATGTAGTAAATACTACAATAAATGAATATTGCAGATACTATTCTAGTAATAATAAGTGCATCCCCAAACCTGCAGATTTCTCCTTGGGCTTTACTTGCTGCCACCAGTGTAGTGATTGAGCCCCAGAGACCCAGTGTGCAGGCCGTGCTACAAGGAGTGACTGGACGGCAGATTTATGATACCGCAGTAAACTGCAACTAACTGATGTAATTCTCTCCCAAATGTGTACACAAGTGAACAGACAGAATACTTCTTCTATGCAATAAAATATTGTGATCACTGTGCAGAATGATTATTGATACTATTTCTAACTTGTAATTAAGTGACTACTAGTTTTTAATACTGTAGCTTCATTATTCCAGATGCATTGTGGGTACTGTAATGTTAATACTTTTATTTGCAGAGATTCTCTGTTCTTTATCTGAAGGAGTAAACTGTTGATGTACAGATCTGAAGCTGTACTCTTCCAGTAGTAATACCGCTGCTCGGTGACAGGACAGGCTGTTACTATCGGGCAGGATCCTTGTAATGATGGGTTTAGTGTTAGGGGAATGATGGGGTGAGTCTAGGATACGTGTGTGTCAGGGAGTGAGATCTGATGATGCCTCTCCCTGTTACACGCCTGTTCTTGGCCGTCTTCCACATACCGTGTCTCTTCGTTGCTTAGTCTGACAGTGTTGGCCAAGCTCTGGCTTCTTGCTGCCAGGTCAGTGTGGAATTATTGGAATATTTGTAATTGACTGTTTAAAATATATGTGTGATTTTAAGATTTCTTTTAATGTTTTGGCTAAAAAACCAAAACAGACTTCTCCTGGTGGGGGCAGGGAAAGCTGGGGGAACTGTCACCGCTCCTTGTTTCCAGAACCTGGGACTTGCGGACGAAGCTGCGGTGCTGGTGGTCCAGTGCTGGACTGTTCATAGGATGGAGGCTGATTGCCTTCTGCTAAGTGTGCGCGTGGGTAAAAACTATAAATACTGTGTAACAGCTGTCTCTGAACAAATAAGCATCACTGATAGAATATCCTGCTCTGATCCTGTGAGACGCCTTCACCTGCTGTCTTCCTGTAAGCCCAACCTGTCATTCATTAGCCCAAACTTACATGCCACAACCTGACTTGCCCATATCTGGCCAACACCTCTGTTAATAAATATTTTCTCCCCTTGCTGTTTACGCCATCTTGCTGCGTTGCTGCGTGTACATGATGCCACACATGGTCCCTCCATACACACAGGAACGTGTTGCTGTATAGCGCTTTAGTTGTTGCACAAGGACGCAGCAGGCGCTCTCTTTACAGCGACATAAGTAAAATGCTCGACTGCTCTATTGAGGAGACGTAGAAGCGCGCAAGGATTACAGCGAAGATCTAGAGGAAAGGATCCCCAGGCTCTTTATCATAGAAAAGTTATACAGCAGAAATAATAAAAAGATTAATGAACTACTCGTGCTTAGTATGGATTAATCCCATTTATTTAAAATTGATCATTCGAAAGTTCTAATCTATCCTTTTTTTTTTTTTTTTTTAAAACAGCTCATGGGATGTGACCGGTCCTCCTATTTTGTATTTCCTTCCTTTTTAATAAAAAGTGTTTTCTTTCCATCTAAATTCACCCTGTGACCAGCTATCGAGTTACTTACAGACCTCTTGCTCTTTACATCCTGTCTGAGCTCTGCATGTGCACTGCCCCCTGCTGGCAGGTCCACTGTATCTCCACACACTAGTATTTATTATTCAGTTGTATAGAAATATCTATATTTCATGCGATGTGTTGCAGAAATTGTAACTTTTACCTTATCTGTTTAAGTTGCATTTGATTAGGGTCTTAACACTTTATTATTAATCTTCATCTCTTGCTTGTCTGTCTCCCTCCAGTTTTGAGGTGGGCTGGGATAGAACAACTTGTAGACAATCAGATCATTGTAATGTTCACAGAAGCACAGAATATTTCTGGATGTTAGTGTGCTGATCTTGTGGGAGCCAATGGCAGTGAGGACTCTGCTGCATGTGACAGGGCCAGTCTCATGCTGGCAGGAGGCAGCAGGAAGTCACAGAATTGGGGCTCTGGATAGTGGAAGAAGCAGGGTCCCCAGCAGCACAGAGTAGTAATGTGAGGCTGCTTTCACACTGATACAGGAAGCCACAGACTGAGAGTTATATAGTGGAAGGAGCAGGGTCTCCAGCAGTACAGAGTAGTGATGTGAGGCTGCTGTCACACTGATACAGGGAGTCATAGATTGAGAGTTATATAGTGGAAGGAGCAGGGTCCCCAGCAGCACATATACTTGTTAGTGAATAGGGAGGAAAGTGTTCTAGTAGTTTGAGAAGGATGATCCCCCATAGAGTGTAAGCTTGTGAGCAGCCTTCTCATCTCTGTCTGTTTTACCCAGTTTGTTTATTAGTTTACTATGTTTGTCCCCAATTGTAAAGCACTATGGAATATGTTGCCGCTATATAAATAAATGATGATGATGATCCCAGTCACTCGTCTTTGGGACATTGGATAGATCATTATTTCATTAGGGGGTTCCAATGCGTGATATCAGATCAGCTATAGCGCTGTATAACACATACCTTGCAATACTAAACTCTCACCATTATGTAATCATCTTCATTATCTTTAACATTAAGCCTAATATATTAGATAGATGGATAGATATATACTTTAGTGTATAATCTGACTGAGCACTTTTCTCCGCCCCCCCTCAGGTTATCCACAATGGAGGGCTGTACAAGAGACCGTTTCAGGAGGCGTTTGAGGAGACCCCGATGTGGTTGCCGTCCTGACGTATATGGGCTAATGGGATCCTGACACTGTTTGGATACCTGAGAGACTTCCTCCGGGCCTGTAAGATTGAGAAGTGTCACCACGCCACGGAGCGGGAAGAGCAGAAAGTAAGACGCTGGAGACCTGCGGGAGCAGTGATCTTAGAGGGAGATACACAGGATAGGTCTCAATTTACAGGTTGGGGAGATGCAATGCCTGTTATATAATTGTAGTATTCCTTATACGTGCTCTGGTCACTGGAGGCGTGTGGACCGTACATAATCACATAGGAGTCGGTGTCTCGTTGCCTGGGACCCGCAGAGTATTCGTGAGAGATGGCCGCAGACCTATGTGAATGAGCCACGAGACTGATGCCTCCTGGCTGTTCATCGGGAACCAACATCTTGCCCAATTTGTGGCCAATCTATTAGAGTGCTGCAGGCAGGGGTGGAGGAAGGGGATAACTGTCCAGGTCCTCTATAGACTCATCCGTTTGGGCACCGGTGACTAATTCTCAGGTGCTTTGGGGGTGAGTTGGGTACAGAAAGCCCCGTGTGTTGCCTCCTCTCACATGGTGATGAAGCCCCCAAGTGTCCAATCGCTGTGCCCATCTGTGTGGCTTGCCCATGTTATGCAGGCGTGTAATGGGTGTAGCGCAATATGCTGGTTTGTGGAGAGCGTCTAAACCGCCTATAATGCTCAGTTCCTCCACCTATGGTTTGCCTTTCAGGACTTTGTATCGCTGTACCAGGACTTTGAGAACTTTTACACACGGAACTTGTACATGAGGATCAGAGATAACTGGAACCGACCAGTGTGCAGCGTCCAGGCGAGCGAGTGGATGTTCTAGAGAGATTCTCAGATGACTACAATTGGACCTTCAAGTAAGAAGAAAGTCCCTTTAGTGCACCAGTAAGGCAGCAATTTGATGGTAAAAACCTAGCAAAGGTTGTGTACTAGTGAGCGGAGACAGAGTGGCTGATAGTGTTGCACAAATGCATACTGTGGATTGGTGGATACATGGGGAGGACATGCCATCCAGTTCCTGTTGAATGGAGTCTTTGACCCGTATACGACCTAGTTAGGTCACATCCTGGAGATGTGGGAGGGCTGTAACGTTATCATTTAGGGGGGAAGTTATACTTTATAGTAGTTTTGGTGTGAGATTGGTTTTAGGCTTCCTCCAGTGTTTTACCCAAGTCTTGTTTTGCTCTCCCCAGGTTCACAGGTCGGGTGATTAAAGGTGTGATCAACATGGGTTCCTATAATTACCTGGGCTTCGCCCGGAACAGTGGTTTCTTCAATGACGCCTCGGCAAATGTGCTGCGTCAGTATGGTGGCGGAGTGTGTAGCACGAGGCAGGAAATGGGTGAGTGGATAAGATGTGTTGTGTGTTATCTATTCCCTTATAAACTGTTACTTTTATTAGCACTATATTATGTGCACCCCACTGCTGTTTCATTTTCCATCGGTTCTGGCTGGAGTTATGGGGGCCCACGTTCCTGTAACATAATCTTATTGCCCCTTTTTCCGCAGGCAATCTGGATAAACACGAGGAACTGGAACATCTGGTTGCACGGTTCCTTGGTGTGGAAGCCGCCATGACTTATGGAATGGGCTTCGCTACAAATTCCATGAACATCCCAGCGCTGGCTGGAAAGGTGCGCTCTCGGGGTAACCGCGGCTTTGCAGTCACTTTTGAGCGGCATTTTTCTTTATTTTCTTTATATTTTTTTCGTTTTTTCTTGCTAGGGCTGTTTGATCTTAAGTGATGAATTAAACCATGCCAGTCTGGTACTGGGAGCCCGACTCTCGGGGGCCACTATTCGTATCTTCAAGCACAACAGTAAGTGAAAGATCTGTGTTTACCCAGAGCTCTAAAAGTGTGTTGGTCATCTCTCTCACCTCTGTCTTACCTCTCGCGCTCTCTCTCTCTCTCTCTCTCACCTCTGTCTTACCTCTCGCGCTCTCTCTCTCTCTCCTTGTGCACTCTCGCCTCTCTCGCAGACATGCAGAGTCTGGAGAAGTTGCTGAGAGATGCCATTGTTACAGGGGCAGCCTCGTACACACAGGCCATGGAAGAAGATCCTTATCCTGGTGGAAGGGATATACAGGTGAAGAGAGGGGGGTATAAGATGTGGGGCAGGGGGTGTGGGATGAGTCTAGGTGTTGCCTGACCTTCTTCTCCTGATTGCAGTATGGAGGGGTCCATCGTCCGCCTACCTGAGGTCATAGCCCTGAAGAAGAAGTACAAGGCATATCTGTACTTGGATGAGGCGCACAGTATTGGGGCCCTGGGACCAAATGGGCGAGGGGTGGTCGACTACTTTGGTCTGGACCCCCGAGATGTGGACATCATGATGGGAACCTTCACCAAGAGTTTTGGCGGTGCTGGGGGCTACATTGGTGGTAGCAAGGTAAATCCCCATCACAGATATCTCTCCTACTCATAGTATTTATCACTTTGTAGCATTATATAAAGGTCAGTGTAGTATGTAACCTTCTCTGTAAAGCCACCAGCATAACGTCCTAATGTTAACCTTAGCCAGGTAGTGAACTTGAACACGGACCATAGTGGCCATATTACATAAGTTAGACGCCTTTGTAATGGTCGCTGCTGGTTACAGTATTGTAAATACATATTTAATTTGGGTGGATCTAGGTTGATCCCTACTAATGTCTCTCACTCTTTGCCAGATCCTCATTGATTACCTGCGCAAACACTCGCACAGTACCGCCTACGCCACCTCCATGTCTCCGCCCGTGGCAGAGCAAATCTTCACTTCTATGAAGTGCATTATGGGAGAAGACGGCACTAGTCTCGGTGAGTAGCACTCGGTGTCTGAATGTCATCGGCTTAAATCATGGCATCAGATTTATCCTAAACCTCTAATCAGAATAAAAACGCTTGTTTTTGGGGTATTGTGGGGTTAGATTACTCATAGACAGAGGATAGTTTAGTACATTGAGCAGGACGGTCCGTGTCTGTCTAAATCAGTGTTGGCTAACCTGTGACCTCCAGGTGTTGTGAAACTACAAGTATTATGGCCGCATGGTGGCGTAGTGGTTAGCACTTCTGCCTCACAGCACTGAGGACATGAGTTTGATTCCCGACCATGGCCTTATCTGTGTGGAGTTTGTATGTTTCCCTTGTGTTTGTGTGGGTTTCCTCCGGGTGCTCCGGTTTCCTCCCACACTCCAAAACATACTGGTAGGTTAATTGGCTGCTGACAAATTGACCCTAGTCTGTGTCTCTGTATATGTTGGGGAATTTAGACTGTAAGCCCCAATGGGCAGGGACTGATGTGAGTGAGTTCTCTGTACAGCGCTGCGGAATTAGTGGCGCTATATAAATAAATGGTGATGATGATTTTAAGAGCACAAAGCTGAGAACATGATCTGTTGTATAGGGCTGGAAGCTGCACTTCCTGTCTGGCCACTAGGTGGAGGTGTAGAGCCATGTTACACAAAGGAGACTGAGGTTACAGCGTTATTGATATGTGTAATGTGCCTGTCGGGGGCGGTAGGCTGCGATCACTGTAACAATCTATATCTTTGTTTCATATTGCTGACTGCAGCAACATCTCCGGACCCCTCTCTCTGCCCCCACACCGCTGTGTTCCTTGAATAGTTTTGTAGAGCAGGAGGGGACACTAGTTATGTGGGTCACACTGTCCTGTCTGTTACTTAATGAGGCGATAATGAGTTTAATGAGTGTGTGTGAGGGGGGGGGGGTGTGATCTGCTATATAATGACAGTGTAAATGGGTTACAGTAAATACAGTGTGAGTCTCTTCTATATAGAAATATCCCCTGTCTGTGCACAGACTGTGGAGTGGGAGCTGCTCATTGTGATACCATAAGGTGGTATCTGAGTCTGACCCCAGCAGTGCAGAGTAGGAGGGTACCCCATAATTCAGGTATGGGGGTGAGGCCTTGTAGTGTCTAAGGGAAATGTCTGTCTCCTGAGATCTGGCTGCTGGTGATAAAGAACTGGCCCAGGCTTAGTGTACCAGGAATGCAGTTTACCATATGTTTTATAGTGCACATATTTACACTCACAGAGGCGGCCATTCTGTTGGTTCAACCAATATTTCCTTTGATCCACTGCCCCGTGAATATTGGTTTATAAGATGGCTCAGTGATGTCACTGGTTCCTAGCTAAGTGATTGGCTGCATTCTCACTCTGGAGTATTATGACAGTATTTTGGTACCGGTGAGCTCCCTGTCAGATAGTCTTATATTGCATGGAAAGTGCTGCGTTATATGGTGATAAATTAAAAAATCATGCTTTCTCCCATTTGTCAGTATTATAATGTGATCACTAGGTGGCGCTGTTTTATTTATTAATTATTAATAATAACTTTATTAATAATAATATTATTAGCATAACAATTAATCAGACACTTGTTCCCTTTACGAAATGCAATAGTGTCCAAGTTGGATGAGCTCTACAGTGGTGGAACATTATAAGGTGTTGTGGTGATTTTTAGGCCACAATCAGGGCGATATCGCACTAAATATTTTCTCTGTCCCCAGTAATGGTGTTTGTACTTTTGTTATAACTTTATACAGTGAGCCCTGACCCAGCTCCAGATAATAGGACAAAGGTCAGTCTCTCCCTGTCTGACTCTACAGGAGGATCCATTTACACTTCTGAGGGTCCAGGATAGAGCCGCCCCTCCTATACCCTATTGTATGTATGTGTGTGTTTACATAGCACCTTACACAGATAAGGAGGGAATGACTGAGCCCAAGAGCTTATTGTCTGCAGACCCTGTGTGGACTGAGACTTCTGCTTTCTCTCCTCTCTGTAATCTGATGCCTGTTCTGTCTGTATGCAATGGGGAAAACCACATGTTACTAACTATAACTCTTCTGTGTCTAGCCTGAAGAGCTTACTATCTAGCTGCTCCATATCTGAGCATGACTGTGCTTCTGTCAGACTCTTTACTTGACGATAAGTTTTATTCTCTATACATTCCCCAGCACTGTGCGGCAGGGATGCAGATGTCCATGGGGACATTATTGGACAGGTAACATCTAATCAGATTCAGGGTATAAAATGAAAGTGAACGTCTGATTGGTCGCTGTCTTGGTTTGGATGTATGTGTCCTGTATTCCGCTGACTGTTGGTTACGGGCGTTCAGTGCCGTTCTGTGCCATGTCACTGCTGTAGATAAGGGCAGTTTGTACAGGTGTGGTACCTGGCAGGTAAACTGTTTATTTACCTGCATAGAACAGCCCCGACATCTGTTGCTCATTAACCCTTTTTCTCCCGTGCTGAGCTTTGTAAGGATCACTGGAGAATTGTGCTTTGCTCAGCAATACGCCCACATTGGCTAAATGCCGGAGATTGTGCGGAATGTTTTCTCAGCGTCTGTGTGGGGGACGTTGCAGAAATCTCTCTGTATAACATCTGGCTTTACATTAAATCTCCATATTTGTGTGCGGAGAGTAACACTCTGTATAATGACCTGCGCTATGGGTCTTTATCAATAGATATTTATTATCTCTTTAACCAAAACCAGCAAATGTTTCTATTCCATTGACATTCCTGCTCTCCCGGAGGTGTGAACCAGTAAAAGAAGCTTATTGTCTCTCCTCAGGGGGCCAGAAGCTTTAGACACCCCGAATCTTTCACCTTGTTTGTCTGACACTTTCCAAAGTGTCTGTAGTTACATTCCAGCTACAGCCCATTTGTTTGTTTTTTCCCCTCCTGATGGTAAACACAATACCCTGTGTGCAAGCTACGATCTTACCTATGTATCTGTGTCATGCTTTACATTCATTGTATGTGCTTGTTTCCTATCTGTAAGATCACGTAAGCGCGCGGCCGGCCCTGGTGAGCTCTGAGATGATGAGCGCGTGTAAAGCTGTGTTTAGGGCAAAGCGCAAGGTTATATCTGTGCTGTTTATGAGCATTTTTGTTGTTTAATGTCCATGTATCCTGAGCCCTGACAGACTAAGTATTTGATGTCCGGCTCAGTCTATGGGGAGTGCTGGAGCCGCCACAAGATGATTTATGCTCCGTAGATAAACACTAGGAGCCTACAATCTCCCCAGAGAGCAGTCTCTGCTCAGCCAGGGATTCTAAACATTGTCCAGGATCAAAGGGGAAAGTGGATACTTATTAGAGGGGCCGCTCAGCAGCATCTGTGTGAGGAGGAGGAGGGGGGCCGGGTCACTTGGAGGCATTTAACCCATTCCCAGGATCCCTGTGATGTTACATGAGAGGCTGACACTACTCCCTGCACTGGGAGAGACGCCAGGCACCAGGGGCATCCAGAATTGTTCTAATCCCTATTGGGGTCACAGATCCATGCCCGTTTTCTGCTGGTGTGAATCTTGCTTAAAGTCTGTTAATCATCGTTATGTTTTTTGGTCCACTTATGATAGCAGAATTTTGAGACGTGTTTTATAGATGCGGAGATGATCTGCGGCTTTGGAGCTGTTGTAAAACTACAAGTTCCAGCATGGCCTTTCACTGGGAATTGTAGTGCCTGGCTCCTCTGTGTACCAGTTGTGGTGTAGTGGAAGGGGGGATATTTAATGGGAGAAATTATCCCTGCCCCCTTACATCCTCTGATAATTGCCCCAGGACAGACGGATGGGGCCTCTTCATGCAATTACAGTCCTACAAGATCACAGGAGAAAAAATTGATTCCAGATTGTGTGGGGCCAGGAAAGAGAGTGACCCCACAAGACTGACGGGAAGCAGGACCCTCTGTGTCTCTCGAGGCAGCGCTCTGTAATCTCACAAAGAGCGCACTGTCTGTCTCTGCCACAGGTTACATAGAATGGGAGATAGATGGGATGTGCCTGGTGATGTAAGTACAGGAGAGGACAGTTGTCAGCGCATAGCCTTAGTGCAAACCTCAATATATCTAGAATAATACAGATCTGTCCTTCCTGTTACATTTCTGCCTCCTCATAGTGAGTGAGTTCACCTGCATTTAGCCCAATTGTAAAGCGCTACGGGATCTGCTGGCGCTATTCAAATAAATGATGATGATGTGAGTGTAAGCCTGTGAGCAGGGCCCTCTTACCTCCCTGTCTGCAGTACCCGGTATGGTTCTATTACTGTGTTTGTTCTCAGTTCTAAAGCGCTACGGAATCTGCTGGCGCTATATAAATGATGTAGTTGGTTTGTAGGTAAGACCCAGTAGCTCTTATAGATATATTCAGCTGTGTACTGGTAAGGACCAGCGCAGATGATAATGGTCATTATTTTGGGAATTCGGGTGGTATGCGATGTGCCTGTTTACTGTCTGACTCGCACCTTGATCTAGTTATAGACGAGTCGGAAAATGATCTTGCAGAACGTTAACCCTTTGTGTGTCCGTGTGATGTCTGGATAGGGTTCTGTTCTGACGCCCGTCTGTCTCCGGGCGGGGAAGGAATGAGGATGCAGCCTCCCCTCACCCTCTGTACTGAGGCCTCTCGCTCCTCTTTCATGTGGTGGTCATCCTGCAGTCGTGCCGGCCCCTCATTACATGACCATGTGACATCACACACGTACCTTTCATCTCACATGTTGCTCATAGCAGCCAATCAGAGCTTCGCTTTATGAACTGAATGACAGAAAGTATTTGCTATGGGCAACACCAACTTTGCACCACTTCTTATAATTGCTCCCCAGCATGTCTTCTCTCCGCCTGGTTTAATGTAACCCCAGACTCATGTCATGCCATACTATAAGGAGGACTTTAGACGTTACATCATGGAATAATAATGGCGGAACATGCTTTCCAGTCACCTGGCTGCAGTATAATGACCGCGTTCGTCGTGTGAACTCCCAGTACATCCGAGTGAATCTACTCTCTGGCCTCCTAATGTAACTTGGAGAACAGACATTGAAGCAAAAACTGTCCATATTATGTGACTGAAAGGAAGACTTTGCTGCTTCTGCTCTTAGTGTGTGAGCTCTGCGGGTCAGAGATGGAATTCCTGCTGTATTAAGCCTGAACTTGTTGGCAAACGGTAACAAATTCCATTGTCTGTGCAGTCTGCCGGCTTCTCTTTAGATATATTGTCTGGCCCCTATTACAGGTTCACCCGCTGTGAGGTGCAGACACGAGAGCCTCTACACGCGGCCTGTCCTCGCTGTAGGGTGGCGCAGTGACGCAGATACCGGTGACCTGTGACCTCACTAATTGGATTATTAATTACCTGCTGGAAGTCTGAGCTTGTTTGTGACTGTTTCCGATTTCACCCGAGTTGCCACAAGAATTGTGGTCTCGCTCAGCTGTGTTACGAATCTCTACAGCCTCCGTACACATAGAGGTCATTTCACTATTAATGTATTTATGAGTGATTTGTGTCCTGTAAGTGATGGATAGTTTTTCCCTCTAGAACAGATCAGATAGTTCTCCCAGATGTAATATTGGTGTCTGTATAACGTCTCCCTCCCTCTCCCCCCGCACAGGACGGGAGCGCGTGGTGCAGCTGGCCGAGAATACACGCTACTTTCGACGTCGGCTCACAGAGATGGGATTCATCATATATGGGAACAGCGACTCTCCCGTGGTTCCGTTAATGCTCTACATGCCGGCAAAGATCGGGTGAGTACCTGGCGGTGTAGGTTAGTTCGGAGACACCGAGGATTTAGGATGAAATGAGGGGGATCCGCTTTATCCATCATACTGTGCAGTCTCCACAATGTCTGGGGATGATGTTACTTAGACCACAACCTCAGGATGATGGAGCATCTGCACCATCTTAGACAATCGGTGAGTCCCCAGCATTCACCATAGCCTGATGGCCACTGGTCTGATGTGAGAGATTACATAGAGGAGAGACATGTATGAGAGTCCTCTGTAATTAACGGGAAGTGACAGACGTGCCCCAGCCAGGTGTTTGCATAGTTTTAGGATGAGACTATTGGCCCCCGGCTACGAGACGGTGTTTATCTCACGCCAGACTCTCCCTGAGCAACTCTGCTGGAGACATCCATCCTGAACATACTAGTAGGTTAATTGTCTGCTATCCCTAGACTGTGTGTTAGGGAATTTAGACTGTAAGCTCCCATGGTGCAGAGAGTGATGCGAGTTCTCTGTACAGCACTGTATCAATAACTGATGATGGTGTCTGATGAAACGGGACACGATCCCACAGGGTAATGGTGTGTGCTTATTATACAAGGAGTCTGAGCTCCACTTGTCGTCTCCTCCACAGGGCCTTTGGACGGGAGATGCTGAAGAGAAATATTGGGGTAGTGGTCGTGGGGTTTCCTGCCACCCCAATTATTGAGTCCAGAGCTCGATTTTGTGTGTCAGCTGCACATACTAAGGAGATGTTGGACCAGGTGAGTACTGTGGGGCTATTCCTATTGATTGCCTCACTTCTGCCAGGTGTTGCCTAGTGGACCCGAGGCTCACACTCTTTGTCTCATATACTGAAGTCGTGCCTTTACCGGTGAGAACCCATCCAGTATATGTTAGGACCATTTCCTGTAACTATTTTTATTCCTTTTCTCCACTGCGCTGGTCATTCCTCATACGTCAGCCCCCACCCTCCTCTCCTACATCCCCTCTAAGGTACTCAGACTCATCTCCCTCCATATCCCATCCCCCATAATTCACTTCTTCTTCCTTTCTTCTCTGTGTCCCATTAACCAAACCTATTTTAGACTCCGGTCCCTGTTCTCCTCTGAACTGATGCTGCCCCAATCCGTGTGAGGTTAACCCTGCTCCACACATGAGACCAGCCTGAGGCTGTGCACATATATGTACCAGTCTGAGTGGGCACTAACCACCACCATTGTTTTCCCCACAGGCGCTGAACAAGATCAGTGAGGTGGGAGATCTCTTACAGTTGAAATATTCCCGCCATCATTTTGTACCACTTTTGGATCGTCCATTTGATGAGACCACGTACGAGGAGACTGAAGATTGACGCCAATACTTCCCTATCCAGGACTGTTTTCACCATCCTGCGCGGGTATTCTGTGCCATGAGATCAGCTGGCGCTGTGTACGCCACCTCCTCCGCACCCAGTCCTCGTTTTCACTGTAGGGATGGTGGAGAAAAGGTGCTATTTTTAGAATAGCATATATTATATATAATATCTATACACATATTATATATAATATTATGTGTATATATATTTTTTCCCCTTTCATTTTATATATTATTTATTTAGGACGGGACTAGTGAGGACATTTCCATGTCTGAGGCCCCTACACTCTGTCTGAGGACTTGAGACAATATATCTGGGCAGCTATTCACATAATTTATGTCTTTTTAAATGTTTTATATCGTTGCCCTGGTGCCAAGACTGGTGGTCTACATGGGCTGTTATCTGCCTTCCCTGCGAGGCCGGAAACCATAACTGGCAGACAGGGAGCTAAATGTCTGACGTCCATGGTTGGTAGAGACTGGCCCAGGGCTCTCATTCCTTATGTGAGTCTCCGGCATGAGGCTGGAACGTGGCGGTGATGTCTGTAGTCCGTGCTGGGTATTGGTGGAGAACTGACCATTAGGTTATTACTAAACTACACTATAGACCCTCCCAGCACAGCTAAGGGTCACCAGGGGCCCTGGGGTGATGAGGGGACGTCAGCCCATCTAATGTTACATTCCTTCTCTGAATTATTCCTGCTGTGACCGGGCCCCTGAGTCTGCTCCAGGGCCCCGGTCATCACTCATTTAATGGCCTTAACATGGGATTCTTTTTGGTATGAAGTGTGGAAATACTGAGCGGAAAGAATACAGACTACATAAATCACTGGCAGTATTTGTACAGATTCCACCATATTTATAAAACATCACACACACAAATCACATATCTGCTTTATGGGGGAGCGGGGTTGTCAGCTGCTAACAAATAAAAATACATTTATTTTCATTACTGTGCTGTATCTTTCATTTTATAAATGTGTTATGCTTGCCTTAGAAAACACAAAACAGAACTGAGCGCTGAGTTACGTGTATATGACCAGAACTGGAGGCTGTTCAGAAAATGAAACTATTTTGTGTATAATAAAGTATTTTTCACCTAACAATGTGGCATAATAAATGAAGGCTTTAATACACAGCTCATTAACTGCAAACACAACATCCAGTACTGACTATGAGAATGTATATAACGGGTGTATTACTTGTTGGGGGCTATAACACTTGGGTGGGGTGTGCGGAGCCGCGCTGGTCTTGGTAGATTAATGATGTTGGTGTAATCTCCGCGCCCAGAGTTATTTCTGCCAACTGACATCAACAGCAAAAAAAATTGAAACTGAACAATTTGTGCCACCCAAAGTATTCTCTGTTTGTGTAGATACCTCTGACCTCAGCCTCACCTGTCCTCTTGTCCCCTGAGCTTACAGTTTAGTCTCTACCCTTGGGCACCTAGCTGTGGCTCTCAGGGTATGAGTAATGCTGCTATGGGCCCTTACAACTGAATTTACCTGTGGCCACATACACTGGCCTGACACTAAACAGCAGCAACTGTGGTCAGAAGATCCTCCGTCCAGTCAGACTCCACCTTCAGAAGCTCGCACCTCGTACACTACTCATCTAACGTTTGCTAGGACCCCACATCATCTATATATATATAACATTATACACACACAGCCTAATTTACAATCCGCAAGCTACAAAGAACATTTACTTTAGTAGATGTTTTTCTTATTAGAACATATTAATGTGGGAGACACACAGGTGAGATTCAGACTGTCATTGATCACTAGGTATCATTGTATCCCACACCAAGCTGCCAAACCATAAGAGACAAACATCTATTGTAAAGTGTTTCTGAGCAATAGATATAAACCAGTCAGTGCCAACAAATTGCCAATATGTGATCTACATATACATACATATAATTCGTTTACGTATGTGTGTGAGATATATATATATATATATATATATATATATATATCTATCCCCAAAACTCCATTCTGCAATGAGCTGACCAGCACCAGACTCACAGGTAATCCAAAATAGTGAATGTTACAGGATCTCTAGTCCCAAAGTGATTATTTCAGTCACAATACACAGACTTTCCTCCGTTATGTATCTGTACATTGTGTCATTTCATCGACACGAACTATAAAAGTGCTTTCTAGGTGATATCCCAGTTCTCACGGTCTGTTAAACATAGATAATCTTTAAACCATTAGGGAATTAATGATCCTGTACAATATACAGAAAGGTTCGAGCAGAGGCCCTGTTACTAATCTAGCCCCCCCCCCTAATGAACAGAGGCCCCCGTTACTGATCTACCTCCTCTCTCATGATATTAATGGTAGGTGGGATATGTGGATTGTTGCCTTGTATTGGGCTAAGCTTTCAGTTTTATTTTTTACATTTATTTAGCGGAGACAGGAGGTATACAGAGGAGGTGGGAGGAAGGCAGCAGGTACAGGTAAGAGGATCTTTGCCCCCAAAACCGGAGGAGTGGCCTTTAATATCACAGACCAGGTCGCCCCAAAACAGTGCAGGTTTTCCGGGTCCCCACTTGTGAATCTGTTACATTGTGTCAGTAATGACACTGCACCGGTGCTCCAGCAAGGAGATCTAGAAAACATGCACTGCTAGAGCTCCATGAGGACTGTTTTGGGAGATACCCTGGCCCAGACAGTATCAGCTATCACCCTATGTGTGATTTGGGGTGTTAGCCTAGGGGTCTTCATGCTGATGAGAATCCCCCAGAAGCTGCAGATTTATTTAGAGTTGTACAATGTTTTATATTATAATTGTCAGAGTCAGAGGTGTTGTTCTTTACTAGAGATATTTCACACTTGCTGGACTTTCAGCCACCCTGGGGACACTACCTGTTCTTTAGTGAATGTAATTATATGTATTCCCTGACGCAGCATCCAGACCCTCAGCCTGTGCTGTGGAACTACAAATCCCAGCTGTGTGACCTCCTGTGAGGTCTGATAGTAAATCCACAACTTCCACTCTGATGTTTCATTCATGTAATCGGGCAGCCCCGCCCCGTGACGTCACAGACCCCGCCCCGGCAGCAGAGGAGAGCACGGATCCCACCACAGCAGCAGCAGAGATGGGGGGCTGCATCCCCATAGAGAGCACATGACGTGCCAGTGACCCGGCCGGGTGATCAGACATGCCCGGGCTCCTAGCTCTGTTTCTGCTCACCTGCTGCCTGGAGCTGCTATGGGGGGCCCCCCGCCTCAACTCCCCGACCCTCCCAGGTGAGAATCTATACTATGCGATTGCAAGCTCTGCGGGCAAGCATTATTTACACCTAAATCTGTCATTGCATGTTACATTTCGGGGATGTGATTGCAAGTTGTAGGATTAGGAAAGAGTCGCATTGTATTCAGTACATCATCACCAATTATTTATATAGCGCCACTGATTCCGCAGCGCTGTATAGAGAACTCATAGTACATGTGACTGTCAATTCCTAGGACAAGTACCAGTAAGTATCTGAATTTTACTCCCATTTAACTGCAAAATGATGGACAAGAGTTTCGTATTTCTATGAGAAATGTGTTAGATTGTAAGCTCTGGGGATGAGATGTCAGTATCGGTGTGATACATGTGTTAGATTGTAAGCTCTGGGGATGAGATGTCAGTATCTGTGTGATACATGTGTTAGATTATAAACTCTGGGCGATGAGCTCAGTATCTGTGTGATACATGTGTTAGATTGTAAGCTCTGGGGATGAGATGTCAGTATCTGTGTGATACATGTGTTAGATTGTAAGCTCTGGGGATGAGATGTCAGTATCTGTGTGATACATGTGTTCGATTATAAACTCTGGGGATGAGATGTCAGTATCTGTGTGATACATGTGTTAGATTGTAAGCTCTGGGGATGAGATGTCAGTATCTGTGTGATACATGTGTTAGATTGTAAGCTCTGGGGATGAGATGTCAGTATCTGTGTGATACATGTGTTAGATTGTAAGCTCTGGGGATGAGATGTCAGTATCTGTGTGATACATGTGTTAGATTGTAAACTCTGGGGATGAGATCTCAGTATCTGTGTGATACATGTGTTATATTGTAAGCTCTGGGGATGAGATGTCAGTATCTGTGTGATACATGTGTTAGATTGTAAGCTCTGGGGATGAGATCTCAGTATCTGTGTGATACATGTGTTCGATTATAAACTCTGGGCGATGAGCTCAGTATCTGTGTGATACATGTGTTAGATTATAAACTCTGGGGATGAGATGTCAGTATCTGTGTGATACATGTGTTAGATTATAAACTCTGGGGATGAGATTTCAGTATCTGTGTGATACATGTGTTCGATTATAAACTCTGGGCGATGAGCTCAGTATCTGTGTGATACATGTGTTAGATTATAAACTCTGGGGATGAGATGTCAGTATCTGTGTGATACATGTGTTAGATTATAAACTCTGGGGATGAGATTTCAGTATCTGTGTGATACATGTGTTCGATTATAAACTCTGGGCGATGAGCTCAGTATCTGTGTGATACATGTGTTAGATTATAAACTCTGGGCGATGAGCTCAGTATCTGTGTGATACATGCGTTAGATCAGGCCTGTCCAATCTGTGGCCCTCCAGATGTTGTGAAACTACAAGTCCCAGCATGCTCTTCCAGCTATCAACTGGTTGTCTACTGGCAAAGCATGCTGGGGCTTGTAGTTTCACAACACCTGGAGGGCCGCAGGTTGGACAGGCCTGCATTAGATTGTAAGCTCTGGGGATGAGATGCTAGTATTTGTGTGATACATGTGTTATATTGTAAACTCTGGGGATGAGATCTCAGTATCTCTGTGTAACATGTGTTAGACTAAGCTCTAATGATGAGGGCTCAGAATTTGTGTGATACATGCATTAGATTGCAAGCTCTGGTGACTGGTATTAGTTGATAGTATGCAGGAGGTCTCCTGGCTTTATAGTTAGATTGCAACAAGCTCAAAGGACTAGTATCCGTTGATGGCTGTGTGTAGCGTTTCCTAGGGTTCAGGACCGCCTGGAGGAATTGGGGCTCCGGTACAGCAACTTGTTGGACCTCTTCCATAGCTGTCAAAGGAGGCGTTGCTACAACTTGCTGGTGGCTCCTCCCACTACACAGGCAGACCAGGGCCGCTACTTTTCACCTGTGCCCGCCCCCTTGTGCCCCTGCTGGCGCTAGTCTGTGTGTGTGTGTGTGTGTGTGTGTGTTAGGGAATTCAGACTGTAAGCTCCATTGGGGCAGGGACTGATGTGAATAACAAATATTCACTGTACAATGCTACAGAATTGTTGGCGCTATATGAATAAATGGTGATGATGATATTGTTCCTGTGCCATTGATGACTGGTTACACGGTAATGACGACATACCTCAGATAGGACTGATCTCATTGTCTCACCTATATGGACAGGAGAAACAGCCATCAGAAGACAAACAGATGTCTGATGGACCCCCACCATACAAGCACCCCCCTAGTGGGGATGAAGGTGAGGTTTTACCTTCTCAGGACAGTCTCCCCAAAGAAGAGTCCACCTTTATCCTAGATTTACAGAGCCTGTCCAAAGCCAACCTGACCTCGGAGCATCCCAATATTCAGGTGAGAACTTAACCATAGACTCTCCCCCAGCCAATGTCAATGATTTACCCCTTTCCTCACTATCTACAGGCATGGCCAAAAGTTTTGAGAATGACACAAGTATTTGTTTTTTACACAGTTTGCTGCTTCAGTGTTTTCAAACCTTTTTGTCAGATGTTCTATAGTATACTGAAGTAAAATTACAAGCATTTCAGAAGTGAAAGGCTTTTATTGAAAATTACATTAAGTTTATGCAAAAAGTCAATATTTGCAGTGTTGACCCATCTTTGTAAAGATCTCAGCAATTCGCCCTGGCAGCTGTCAATCAATTTCTGGGCCACATACTGACTGATGGCCGCCCATTCTTGCCTAATCAATGCTTGGAGTTTGTCAGAATTTGTGGGTTTTTGTTTGTCCACCCGCCTCTTGAGGATTGACCAAAAGGTCTCTGGGGAGTTTCCTGGCCATGGACACAAAATTTTGATGTTTTGATCCCCAAGCCACTTAGTTATCACTTTTGCCTTATGGCTGGAGTAGGCATTGTTCATCACCAAACTGTTCTTGGATGGTTGGGAGAAGTTGCTCTTGGAGGATGTTTTGGTACCATTCTTTATTCATGGCTGTTTTCTTAGGCAAAATTGTGAGTGAGCCCACTCCCTTGGCTGAGAAGCAGCCCCACACATGAATGGTCTCAAGATGCTTTACTGTTGGCATGACACAGGACTGATGGTAGCGCTCACCTTTCCTTCTCTGGACAAGTGTTTTTCCAGATGCCACAATCTGAAAGGGAAGTCATCAGGGAAAATTACTTTATCCCAATCCTCAGCAGTACAATCCCTGTACCTTTTGCAGAATATCAGTCTGTCCCTGAAGTTTTTCCTGGAGAGAAGTGGCTTCTTTGCTGGCCTTATTCACACTAGGCCATCCTCCAAAAGTCCTTGTCTCACTGTACATGCAGATGCACTCACACCTGCCTGCTGCCATTCCTGAGCAAGCTCTGCACTGGTGGTGCCCCGATCCCGCAGCTGAATCAACTTTAGGAGACGGTCCTGGCGCTTGCTGGACGTTCTTGGGCACCCTGAAGCCTTCTCAGAACTATTGAACATCTCTCCTTGAAGTTCTTGATAATCCAATAAATGGTTTATTTAGGTGCAATCTTACTAGCCACAATATCCTTGCCTGTGAAACCCTTTTTGTGTAAAGCAATGATGACTGCACGTTTTCCTTGCAGATAACCTTAGTTAACAGAGGAAGAACAATGATTTCAAGCACCACCCTCCTTTTTTAAACCTTCCAGCCTGTTATTCTAAGTCGATAAACATGATGAGGTGATCTCCAGCCTTGTCCTCGCCAACACTCTCACCTCTGTTAACGAGCGAATCACTGACCTGATGTCAGCTGGTCCTTTTGTGGCAGTGCTGAAATGCAATGGAAATGTTGTTTTTGGGATAAAGTTCATTGTCATAGCAAAGAGGGACTCAGAAACGAATTACAATTTTTCTGATCCCTCTTCATGACATTCTGGAGTATATGCAAATTGGAATCATAAAAACTGAGGCAGCAGACTTTGTGAACAATAATATTTGTGTCATTCTCAAAACTTTTGTCCATGACTGTAGACTGGTGAGAGTGATTGTTCAAATGGAGAGATTGGTGTGAGAGTGTTTGTACAGTCTGGTGGCAGTGTGATTATACAGAGGTATGGATTGGTGTGTATGTGATTATACAGAGGTATGGATTGGTGTGTATGTGATGGTACAGAGGTATGGATTGGTGTGTATGTGATGGTACAGAGGTATGGATTGGTGTGTATGTGATTATACAGAGGTATGGATTGGTGTGTATGTGATGGTACAGAGGTATGGATTGGTGTGTATGTGATGGTACAGATTGGTGTGTATGTGATGGTACAGAGGTATGGATTGGTGTGTATGTGATTGTACAGAGGTATGGATTGGTGTGTATGTGATGGTACAGAGGTATGGATTGGTGTGTATGTGATGGTACAGAGGTATGGATTGGTGTGTATGTGATGGTACAGAGGTATGGATTGGTGTGTATGTGATGGTACAGAGGTATGGATTGGTGTGTATGTGATTATACAGAGGTATGGATTGGTGTGTATGTGATTATACAGAGGTATGGATTGGTGTGTATGTGATTATACAGAGGTATGGATTGGTGTGTATGTGATGGTACAGAGGTATGGATTGGTGTGTATGTGATGGTACAGAGGTATGGATTGGTGTGTATGTGATGGTACAGAGGTATGGATTGGTGTGTATGTGATGGTACAGAGGTATGGATTGGTGTGTATGTGATGGTACAGAGGTATGGATTGGTGTGTATGTGATGGTACAGAGGTATGGATTGGTGTGTATGTGATGGTACAGAGGTATGGATTGGTGTGTATGTGATGGTACAGAGGTATGGATTGGTGTGTATGTGATGGTACAGACGTATGGATTGGTGTGTATGTGATTGTACAGAGGTATGGATTGGTGTGTATGTGATTGTACAGAGGTATGGATTGGTGTGTATGTGATGGTACAGAGGTATGGATTGGTGTGTATGTGATGGTACAGAGGTATGGATTGGTGTGTATGTGATGGTACAGAGGTATGGATTGGTGTGTATGTGATTGTACAGAGGTATGGATTGGTGTGTATGTGATTGTACAGAGGTATGGATTGGTGTGTATGTGATTGTACAGAGGTATGGATTGGTGTGTATGTGATTGTACAGAGGTATGGATTGGTGTGTATGTGATTGTACAGAGGTATGGATTGGTGTGTATGTGATGGTACAGAGGTATGGATTGGTGTGTATGTGATTATACAGAGGTATGGATTGGTGTGTATGTGATGGTACAGATTGGTGTGTATGTGATGGTACAGAGGTATGGATTGGTGTGTATGTGATGGTACAGAGGTATGGATTGGTGTGTATGTGATTATACAGAGGTATGGATTGGTGTGTATGTGATTATACAGAGGTATGGATTGGTGTGTATGTGATTATACAGAGGTATGGATTGGTGTGTATGTGATTATACAGAGGTATGGATTGGTGTGTATGTGATTGTACAGAGGTATGGATTGGTGTGTATGTGATGGTACAGAGGTATGGATTGGTGTGTATGTGATGGTACAGATTGGTGTGAGTGTGATTGTACAGAGGTATGGATTGGTGTGTATGTGATGGTACAGAGGTATGGATTGGTGTGTATGTGATGGTACAGAGGTATGGATTGGTGTGTATGTGATGGTACAGAGGTATGGATTGGTGTGTATGTGATGGTACAGAGGTATGGATTGGTGTGTATGTGATTATACAGAGGTATGGATTGGTGTGTATGTGATGGTACAGAGGTATGGATTGGTGTGTATGTGATGGTACAGATTGGTGTGAGTGTGATTGTACAGAGGTATGGATTGGTGTGTATGTGATGGTACAGAGGTATGGATTGGTGTGTATGTGATGGTACAGAGGTATGGATTGGTGTGTATGTGATGGTACAGAGGTATGGATTGGTGTGTATGTGATTGTACAGAGGTATGGATTGGTGTGTATGTGATGGTACAGAGGTATGGATTGGTGTGTATGTGATTATACAGAGGTATGGATTGGTGTGTATGTGATTATACAGAGGTATGGATTGGTGTGTATGTGATGGTACAGAGGTATGGATTGGTGTGTATGTGATGGTACAGAGGTATGGATTGGTGTGTATGTGATGGTACAGAGGTATGGATTGGTGTGTATGTGATTATACAGAGGTATGGATTGGTGTGTATGTGATGGTACAGAGGTATGGATTGGTGTGTATGTGATGATACAGAGGTATGGATTGGTGTGTATGTGATTGTACAGAGGTATGGATTGGTGTGTATGTGATTATACAGAGGTATGGATTGGTGTGTATGTGATGGTACAGAGGTATGGATTGGTGTGTATGTGATGGTACAGATGTATGGATTGGTGTGTATGTGATTGTACAGAGGTATGGATTGGTGTGTATGTGATGGTACAGAAGTATGGATTGGTGTGTATGTGATGGTACAGATTGGTGTGAGTGTGATTGTACAGAGGTATGGATTGGTGTGTATGTGATGGTACAGAGGTATGGATTGGTGTGTATGTGATTATACAGAGGTATGGATTGGTGTGTATGTGATGGTACAGAGGTATGGATTGGTGTGTATGTGATGGTACAGAGGTATGGATTGGTGTGTATGTGATGGTACAGAGGTATGGATTGGTGTGTATGTGATGGTACAGATTGGTGTGAGTGTGATTGTACAGAGGTATGGATTGGTGTGTATGTGATGGTACAGAGGTATGGATTGGTGTGTATGTGATTATACAGAGGTATGGATTGGTGTGTATGTGATGGTACAGAGGTATGGATTGGTGTGTATGTGATGGTACAGAGGTATGGATTGGTGTGTATGTGATGGTACAGAGGTATGGATTGGTGTGTATGTGATTGTACAGAGGTATGGATTGGTGTGTATGTGATTGTACAGAGGTATGGATTGGTGTGTATGTGATTATACAGAGGTATGGATTGGTGTGTATGTGATTATACAGAGGTATGGATTGGTGTGTATGTGATGGTACAGAGGTATGGATTGGTGTGTATGTGATGGTACAGAGGTATGGATTGGTGTGTATGTGATTATACAGATGTATGGATTGGTGTGTATGTGATGGTACAGAGGTATGGATTGGTGTGTATGTGATGGTACAGATTGGTGTGAGTGTGATTGTACAGAGGTATGGATTGGTGTGTATGTGATGGTACAGAGGTATGGATTGGTGTGTATGTGATTATACAGAGGTATGGATTGGTGTGTATGTGATGGTACAGAGGTATGGATTGGTGTGTATGTGATGGTACAGAGGTATGGATTGGTGTGTATGTGATGGTACAGAGGTATGGATTGGTGTGTATGTGATGGTACAGAGGTATGGATTGGTGTGTATGTGATTGTACAGAGGTATGGATTGGTGTGTATGTGATTGTACAGAGGTATGGATTGGTGTGTATGTGATTATACAGAGGTATGGATTGGTGTGTATGTGATTATACAGAGGTATGGATTGGTGTGTATGTGATGGTACAGAGGTATGGATTGGTGTGTATGTGATTGTACAGAGGTATGGATTGGAGTGTATGTGATTATACAGAGGTATGGATTGGTGTGTATGTGATTATACAGAGGTATGGATTGGTGTGTATGTGATGGTACAGAGGTATGGATTGGTGTGTATGTGATTATACAGATGTATGGATTGGTGTGTATGTGATGGTACAGAGGTATGGATTGGTGTGTATGTGATGGTACAGATTGGTGTGAGTGTGATTGTACAGAGGTATGGATTGGTGTGTATGTGATGGTACAGAGGTATGGATTGGTGTGTATGTGATTATACAGAGGTATGGATTGGTGTGTATGTGATGGTACAGAGGTATGGATTGGTGTGTATGTGATGGTACAGAGGTATGGATTGGTGTGTATGTGATGGTACAGAGGTATGGATTGGTGTGTATGTGATAGTACAGAGGTATGGATTGGTGTGTATGTGATTGTACAGAGGTATGGATTGGTGTGTATGTGATTATACAGAGGTATGGATTGGTGTGTATGTGATTATACAGAGGTATGGATTGGTGTGTATGTGATGGTACAGAGGTATGGATTGGTGTGTATGTGATGGTACAGATTGGTGTGTATGTGATGGTACAGAGGTATGGATTGGTGTGTATGTGATGGTACAGATTGGTGTGTATGTGATGGTACAGAGGTATGGATTGGTGTGTATGTGATGGTACAGATTGGTGTGTATGTGATGGTACAGAGGTATGGATTGGTGTGTATGTGATTGTACAGAGGTATGGATTGGTGTGTATGTGATGGTACAGAGGTATGGATTGGTGTGTATGTGATGGTACAGATTGGTGTGAGTGTGATTGTACAGAGGTATGGATTGGTGTGTATGTGATGGTACAGAGGTATGGATTGGTGTGTATGTGATGGTACAGAGGTATGGATTGGTGTGTATGTGATTATACAGAGGTATGGATTGGTGTGTATGTGATGGTACAGAGGTATGGATTGGTGTGTATGTGATGGTACAGAGGTATGGATTGGTGTGTATGTGATGGTACAGAGGTATGGATTGGTGTGTATGTGATGGTACAGAGGTATGGATTGGTGTGTATGTGATTGTACAGAGGTATGGATTGGTGTGTATGTGATGGTACAGAGGTATGGATTGGTGTGTATGTGATGGTACAGAGGTATGGATTGGTGTGTATGTGATGGTACAGAGGTATGGATTGGTGTGTATGTGATGGTACAGATTGGTGTGAGTGTGATTGTACAGAGGTATGGATTGGTGTGTATGTGATGGTACAGAGGTATGGATTGGTGTGTATGTGATTATACAGAGGTATGGATTGGTGTGTATGTGATGGTACAGAGGTATGGATTGGTGTGTATGTGATGGTACAGAGGTATGGATTGGTGTGTATGTGATGGTACAGAGGTATGGATTGGTGTGTATGTGATTGTACAGAGGTATGGATTGGTGTGTATGTGATTGTACAGAGGTATGGATTGGTGTGTATGTGATTATACAGAGGTATGGATTGGTGTGTATGTGATTATACAGAGGTATGGATTGGTGTGTATGTGATGGTACAGAGGTATGGATTGGTGTGTATGTGATGGTACAGATTGGTGTGAGTGTGATTGTACAGAGGTATGGATTGGTGTGTATGTGATGGTACAGATTGGTGTGTATGTGATGGTACAGAGGTATGGATTGGTGTGTATGTGATGGTACAGATTGGTGTGTATGTGATGGTACAGAGGTATGGATTGGTGTGTATGTGATGGTACAGACGTATGGATTGGTGTGTATGTGATGGTACAGATGTATGGATTGGTGTGTATGTGATGGTACAGACGTATGGATTGGTGTGTATGCGATGGTACAGATTGGTGTGAGTGTGATTGTACAGAGGTATGGATTGGTGTGTATGTGATTATACAGAGGTATGGATTGGTGTGTATGTGATGGTACAGAGGTATGGATTGGTGTGTATGTGATGGTACAGATTGGTGTGTATGTGATGGTACAGAGGTATGGATTGGTGTGTATGTGATTGTACAGAGGTATGGATTGGTGTGTATGTGATGGTACAGACGTATGGATTGGTGTGTATGTGATTGTACAGAGGTATGGATTGGTGTGTATGTGATTGTACAGAGGTATGGATTGGTGTGTATGTGATGGTACAGAGGTATGGATTGGTGTGTATGTGATGGTACAGAGGTATGGATTGGTGTGTATGTGATTGTACAGAGGTATGGATTGGTGTGTATGTGATTGTACAGAGGTATGGATTGGTGTGTATGTGATTGTACAGAGGTATGGATTGGTGTGTATGTGATTGTACAGAGGTATGGATTGGTGTGTATGTGATTGTACAGAGGTATGGATTGGTGTGTATGTGATGGTACAGAGGTATGGATTGGTGTGTATGTGATTATACAGAGGTATGGATTGGTGTGTATGTGATGGTACAGATTGGTGTGTATGTGATGGTACAGAGGTATGGATTGGTGTGTATGTGATGGTACAGAGGTATGGATTGGTGTGTATGTGATTATACAGAGGTATGGATTGGTGTGTATGTGATTATACAGAGGTATGGATTGGTGTGTATGTGATTATACAGAGGTATGGATTGGTGTGTATGTGATTATACAGAGGTATGGATTGGTGTGTATGTGATTGTACAGAGGTATGGATTGGTGTGTATGTGATGGTACAGAGGTATGGATTGGTGTGTATGTGATGGTACAGATTGGTGTGAGTGTGATTGTACAGAGGTATGGATTGGTGTGTATGTGATGGTACAGAGGTATGGATTGGTGTGTATGTGATGGTACAGAGGTATGGATTGGTGTGTATGTGATGGTACAGAGGTATGGATTGGTGTGTATGTGATGGTACAGAGGTATGGATTGGTGTGTATGTGATTATACAGAGGTATGGATTGGTGTGTATGTGATGGTACAGAGGTATGGATTGGTGTGTATGTGATGGTACAGATTGGTGTGAGTGTGATTGTACAGAGGTATGGATTGGTGTGTATGTGATGGTACAGAGGTATGGATTGGTGTGTATGTGATTATACAGAGGTATGGATTGGTGTGTATGTGATGGTACAGAGGTATGGATTGGTGTGTATGTGATGGTACAGAGGTATGGATTGGTGTGTATGTGATTGTACAGAGGTATGGATTGGTGTGTATGTGATGGTACAGAGGTATGGATTGGTGTGTATGTGATTATACAGAGGTATGGATTGGTGTGTATGTGATTATACAGAGGTATGGATTGGTGTGTATGTGATGGTACAGAGGTATGGATTGCTGTGTATGTGATGGTACAGAGGTATGGATTGGTGTGTATGTGATGGTACAGAGGTATGGATTGGTGTGTATGTGATTATACAGAGGTATGGATTGGTGTGTATGTGATGGTACAGAGGTATGGATTGGTGTGTATGTGATGGTACAGAGGTATGGATTGGTGTGTATGTGATTGTACAGAGGTATGGATTGGTGTGTATGTGATTATACAGAGGTATGGATTGGTGTGTATGTGATGGTACAGAGGTATGGATTGGTGTGTATGTGATGGTACAGATGTATGGATTGGTGTGTATGTGATTGTACAGAGGTATGGATTGGTGTGTATGTGATGGTACAGAAGTATGGATTGGTGTGTATGTGATGGTACAGATTGGTGTGAGTGTGATTGTACAGAGGTATGGATTGGTGTGTATGTGATGGTACAGAGGTATGGATTGGTGTGTATGTGATTATACAGAGGTATGGATTGGTGTGTATGTGATGGTACAGAGGTATGGATTGGTGTGTATGTGATGGTACAGAGGTATGGATTGGTGTGTATGTGATGGTACAGAGGTATGGATTGGTGTGTATGTGATGGTACAGATTGGTGTGAGTGTGATTGTACAGAGGTATGGATTGGTGTGTATGTGATGGTACAGAGGTATGGATTGGTGTGTATGTGATTATACAGAGGTATGGATTGGTGTGTATGTGATGGTACAGAGGTATGGATTGGTGTGTATGTGATGGTACAGAGGTATGGATTGGTGTGTATGTGATGGTACAGAGGTATGGATTGGTGTGTATGTGATTGTACAGAGGTATGGATTGGTGTGTATGTGATTGTACAGAGGTATGGATTGGTGTGTATGTGATTATACAGAGGTATGGATTGGTGTGTATGTGATTATACAGAGGTATGGATTGGTGTGTATGTGATGGTACAGAGGTATGGATTGGTGTGTATGTGATGGTACAGAGGTATGGATTGGTGTGTATGTGATTATACAGATGTATGGATTGGTGTGTATGTGATGGTACAGAGGTATGGATTGGTGTGTATGTGATGGTACAGATTGGTGTGAGTGTGATTGTACAGAGGTATGGATTGGTGTGTATGTGATGGTACAGAGGTATGGATTGGTGTGTATGTGATTATACAGAGGTATGGATTGGTGTGTATGTGATGGTACAGAGGTATGGATTGGTGTGTATGTGATGGTACAGAGGTATGGATTGGTGTGTATGTGATGGTACAGAGGTATGGATTGGTGTGTATGTGATGGTACAGAGGTATGGATTGGTGTGTATGTGATTGTACAGAGGTATGGATTGGTGTGTATGTGATTGTACAGAGGTATGGATTGGTGTGTATGTGATTATACAGAGGTATGGATTGGTGTGTATGTGATTATACAGAGGTATGGATTGGTGTGTATGTGATGGTACAGAGGTATGGATTGGTGTGTATGTGATTGTACAGAGGTATGGATTGGTGTGTATGTGATTATACAGAGGTATGGATTGGTGTGTATGTGATTATACAGAGGTATGGATTGGTGTGTATGTGATGGTACAGAGGTATGGATTGGTGTGTATGTGATTATACAGAGGTATGGATTGGTGTGTATGTGATGGTACAGAGGTATGGATTGGTGTGTATGTGATGGTACAGAGGTATGGATTGGTGTGTATGTGATGGTACAGAGGTATGGATTGGTGTGTATGTGATAGTACAGAGGTATGGATTGGTGTGTATGTGATTGTACAGAGGTATGGATTGGTGTGTATGTGATTATACAGAGGTATGGATTGGTGTGTATGTGATTATACAGAGGTATGGATTGGTGTGTATGTGATGGTACAGAGGTATGGATTGGTGTGTATGTGATGGTACAGATTGGTGTGTATGTGATGGTACAGAGGTATGGATTGGTGTGTATGTGATGGTACAGATTGGTGTGTATGTGATGGTACAGAGGTATGGATTGGTGTGTATGTGATGGTACAGATTGGTGTGTATGTGATGGTACAGAGGTATGGATTGGTGTGTATGTGATTGTACAGAGGTATGGATTGGTGTGTATGTGATGGTACAGAGGTATGGATTGGTGTGTATGTGATGGTACAGATTGGTGTGAGTGTGATTGTACAGAGGTATGGATTGGTGTGTATGTGATGGTACAGAGGTATGGATTGGTGTGTATGTGATGGTACAGAGGTATGGATTGGTGTGTATGTGATTATACAGAGGTATGGATTGGTGTGTATGTGATGGTACAGAGGTAAGGATTGGTGTGTATGTGATGGTACAGAGGTATGGATTGGTGTGTATGTGATGGTACAGATGTATGGATTGGTGTGTATGTGATTGTACAGAGGTATGGATTGGTGTGTATGTGATGGTACAGAGGTATGGATTGGTGTGTATGTGATGGTACAGAGGTATGGATTGGTGTGTATGTGATTATACAGAGGTATGGATTGGTGTGTATGTGATGGTACAGAGGTATGGATTGGTGTGTATGTGATGGTACAGAGGTATGGATTGGTGTGTATGTGATTATACAGAGGTATGGATTGGTGTGTATGTGATGGTACAGAGGTATGGATTGGTGTGTATGTGATGGTACAGAGGTATGGATTGGTGTGTATGTGATGGTACAGAGGTATGGATTGGTGTGTATGTGATGGTACAGATTGGTGTGAGTGTGATTGTACAGAGGTATGGATTGGTGTGTATGTGATGGTACAGAGGTATGGATTGGTGTGTATGTGATTATACAGAGGTATGGATTGGTGTGTATGTGATGGTACAGAGGTATGGATTGGTGTGTATGTGATGGTACAGAGGTATGGATTGGTGTGTATGTGATGGTACAGAGGTATGGATTGGTGTGTATGTGATTGTACAGAGGTATGGATTGGTGTGTATGTGATGGTACAGAGGTATGGATTGGTGTGTATGTGATGGTACAGAGGTATGGATTGGTGTGTATGTGATGGTACAGAGGTATGGATTGGTGTGTATGTGATGGTACAGATTGGTGTGAGTGTGATTGTACAGAGGTATGGATTGGTGTGTATGTGATGGTACAGAGGTATGGATTGGTGTGTATGTGATTATACAGAGGTATGGATTGGTGTGTATGTGATGGTACAGAGGTATGGATTGGTGTGTATGTGATGGTACAGAGGTATGGATTGGTGTGTATGTGATGGTACAGAGGTATGGATTGGTGTGTATGTGATTGTACAGAGGTATGGATTGGTGTGTATGTGATTGTACAGAGGTATGGATTGGTGTGTATGTGATTATACAGAGGTATGGATTGGTGTGTATGTGATTATACAGAGGTATGGATTGGTGTGTATGTGATGGTACAGAGGTATGGATTGGTGTGTATGTGATGGTACAGATTGGTGTGAGTGTGATTGTACAGAGGTATGGATTGGTGTGTATGTGATGGTACAGATTGGTGTGTATGTGATGGTACAGAGGTATGGATTGGTGTGTATGTGATGGTACAGATTGGTGTGTATGTGATGGTACAGAGGTATGGATTGGTGTGTATGTGATGGTACAGACGTATGGATTGGTGTGTATGTGATGGTACAGATGTATGGATTGGTGTGTATGTGATGGTACAGACGTATGGATTGGTGTGTATGCGATGGTACAGATTGGTGTGAGTGTGATTGTACAGAGGTATGGATTGGTGTGTATGTGATGGTACAGAGGTATGGATTGGTGTGTATGTGATGGTACAGAGGTATGGATTGGTGTGTATGTGATGGTACAGAGGTATGGATTGGTGTGTATGTGATGGTACAGAGGTATGGATTGGTGTGTATGTGATGGTACAGAGGTATGGATTGGTGTGTATGTGATGGTACAGACGTATGGATTGGTGTGTATGTGATGGTACAGACGTATGGATTGGTGTGTATGTGATGGTACAGACGTATGGATTGGTGTGTATGTGATGGTACAGAGGTATGGATTGGTGTGTATGTGATGGTACAGACGTATGGATTGGTGTGTATGTGATGGTACAGATGTATGGATTGGTGTGTATGTGATGGTACAGACGTATGGATTGGTGTGTATGTGATGGTACAGATGTATGGATTGGTGTGTATGTGATGGTACAGACGTATGGATTGGTGTGTATGCGATGGTACAGATTGGTGTGAGTGTGATTGTACAGAGGTATGGATTGGTGTGTATGTGATGGTACAGAGGTATGGATTGGTGTGTATGTGATGGTACAGAGGTATGGATTGGTGTGTATGTGATGGTACAGAGGTATGGATTGGTGTGTATGTGATGGTACAGAGGTATGGATTGGTGTGTATGTGATGGTACAGACGTATGGATTGGTGTGTATGTGATGGTACAGAGGTATGGATTGGTGTGTATGTGATTGTACAGAGGTATGGATTGGTGTGTATGTGATGGTACAGAGGTATGGATTGGTGTGTATGTGATGGTACAGATTGGTGTGTATGTGATTGTACAGAGGTATGGATTGGTGTGTATGTGATGGTACAGATTGGTGTGAGTGTGATTGTACAGAGGTATAGCTTGGTGTGAGTGTAGGGATTGGCACATATATAAAATATATTGGGTTACATTTTTCAGGTCACCATCGAGGTGGACCCCAGTTCTCAGGCCGAGGTTGAGCTGGACCTTTCGGATATGCGCACGGACTGGGACGATCCGGACTGGGTGTCTCAGCACGAGCTCTTCTGGCCGCTGTTCTGGGAGTATAACGATTTCCCCAATGGGAAGTTTTCCACTCCGGGGCCAGATAGTGTGACCGAATACTCTCAGTATGACTGGGAGGACAATGTCCTAAGTGGAGGAGATACGGATGGACGTGTCCCCCCTGGGGACAACTGGGTCTCTGAGGACAAGTACCATTATGGTGAGTCTGATACCTCCCAATACAGACTGCATGTAGTCCCTCCCACTATAGGGTGACAGATAAAAGGGGGCAGTTAGGAAACATGGCCTATGCCCCTCTTACTGCAGGGTGACACAGAGGTAGTTGGGAGACATGGACTCTGCCCCTCCTACTGCAGGGTGACACAGAGGTAGTTGGGAGATATGAACTCTGCCCCTCCTACTGTAGGGTGACACAGAGGTAGTTGGGAGATATGAACTCTGCCCCTCCTACTGCAGGGTGACACAGAGGTAGTTGGGAGATATGAACTCTGCCCCTCCTACTGTAGGGTGACACAGAGGTAGTTGGGAGATATGAACTCTGCCCCTCCTACTGTAGGGTGACACAGAGGTAGTTGGGAGATATGAACTCTGCCCCTCCTACTGTAGGGTGACACAGAGGTAGTTGGGAGATATGAACTCTGCCCCTCCTACTGTAGGGTGACACAGAGGTAGTTGGGAGATATGAACTCTGCCCCTTCTACTGTAGGGTGACACAGAGGTAGTTGGGAGATATGAACTCTGCCCCTCCTACTGTAGGGTGACACAGAGGTAGTTGGGAGATATGAACTCTGCCCCTCCTACTGTAGGGTGACACAGAGGTAGTTGGGAGATATGAACTCTGCCACTCCTACTGTAGGGTGACACAGAGGTAGTTGGGAGATGTGGACTCTGCCCCAGGGAATTAATATTGGGGTTGTTTCCATGCTTCTGTTGTCTCAGATTACGAGGAGGATGAGTGGAGTCCTTGGTCTCCATGTAGCGCAACCTGTGGCCGTCCCAGTCAGAAACGAACCCGCTCCTGTGGCTATTCTTGTACGGCCACAGAGTCTCGTGTCTGTGACCTTCCCACGTGTCCAGGTGAGACCCCTGAGTGTGAGCCACTAATGATCAGATCTCTGGACTACTAAATGTGATCCATATACATGTGATGTTCACAGAGACGTTATTGGAATAGTCAGCCTCTCTGCATTTATGTATAATGGATTCTACCTAATAACAATACAGTAGTACATTTTAAAGTATGCAAACAATATAATGACGTTGGCATTGAATGTATATTATCAGAATACATATTGATTATATATGATTTTCCAGGAGAACAGGAAAATGTAGAGAATTCAACTCTTTTGTGGACAACACTGGCCAAGAGTGAGATCCCGGATCCAGAGTCTGGTGAGATTTCCATGTTAAATACTTATTACTTGAAAACCTTCACATTCTCCACACAGTCTCCTAATGTTTTCCATTTCAGTTATTTTCTTGTTATCTTCCTTTCATTTCCTACATGTTCCCTCATCTCTTCATCTCACATGTTCCCTCATCTCACTTTTCTTAATTTTCCACGTTCCTTCATCTCTTTTCTTCTTCTCACATGTTCCTTCATCTCTCTTCTCTTCCTTTCCCACATGTTCCTTCATCTCTCTTCTCTTCCTTTCCCACATGTTCCTTCAATTCTCTTCATTTTCCACATGTTCCTTCATCTCTTTTCTTCTTCTCACATGTTCCTTCATCTCTCTTCTCTTCATTTCCCACATGTTCCTTCATCTCTCTTCTCTTCCTTCCCACATGTTCCTTCATCTCTTTTTCTCTTCTCTTCATTTTCCTTCATCTCTCTTCTCTTCCTTTCCCACATGTTCCTACAATTCTCTTCTCTTCATTTTCCACATGTTCCTTCATCTCTCTTTTCTTCTTCTCACATGTTCCTCAATTTTCCACATGTTCCTTCATATCTCTTCTCTTCCTTTCCCACATGTTCCTTCAATTCTCTTCTCTTCCTTTCCCACATGTTCCTTCATCTCTCTTCTCTTCCTTTCCCACATGTTCCTTCATCTCTCTTCTCTTCCTTTCCCACATGTTCCTTCATCTCTCTTCTCTTCCTTTCCCACATGTTCCTTCATCTCTCTTCTCTTCCTTTCCCACATGTTCCTTCATCTCTCTTCTCTTCCTTTCCCACATGTTCCTTCATCTCTCTTCTCTTCCTTTCCCACATGTTCCTTCATCTCTCTTCTCTTCCTTTCCCACATGTTCCTTCATCTCTTTTCTTCTTCTCACATGTTCCTTAATTTTCCACATGTTCCTTCATCTCTCTTTTCTTTTTCTCACATGTTCCTTCATCTCTCTTTTCTTCTTCTCACATGTTCCTTCATTTCCCACATGTTCCTTCATATCGCTTCTCTTCCTTTCCCACATGTTCCTTCAATTCTCTTCTCTTCCTTTCCCACATGTTCCTTCATCTCTCTTCTCTTCCTTCCCACATGTTCCTTCATCTCTCTTCTCTTCCTTCCCACATGTTCCTTCATCTCTCTTCTCTTCCCACATGTTCCTTCATCTCTCTTCTCTTCCCACATGTTCCTTCATCTCTCTTCTCTTCCTTTCCCACATGTTCCATCATCTCTCTTCTCCCCTCAGCCCCTATTTTTTTTTTTTTCCTCTGGTCCTCCATTTCAGTTAATTCCAAAAATATTTACCAGAACATTTTCTTACAACTGATGTATATATTGCAGCTCACCTGGACAGCTGTGATCGGTGGCTGACATGTAAGAGCGAGTTCCTGAGTGACTATTTGCAGCTGGTCCTGACTGAATTACCCAGCTGCCCCTGTGCTTTTCCTTCAGAAGCTGTATACAGTTCACTGATGCTGCGAGATGAAAAGCTGGCAAGTAGTTTCCGCTGGAGAGATGCAAGTGGTGCTCGAGAAAGACTGGACATCTACAATCCTGGAGCTCATTTCTGCTTGCGCTCATTACTCTCCCGAGACAGCAGCAGCCTGGGAGCTCAACATTGCTGTTACGACAATTCCCTGAAATTGGTTACCAGAGGTCGTGCAGCCGGGATCCCCAACCTCATCAGTGCAGACTTCTCTCCTGAACTTCACTACAAAGCAGATGTACTGCCCTGGATACTGTGCAAGGGGGACTGGAGCCGTATCCACTCTGTGCGTCCCCCAAACAATGGACGGGGTTGTACGGAGAACCCCTCCGAGGAGGAATATCAAACCCAGCTGCAAGAGGCCCGGGAGTTCTAGCCGCACTCGGACACTGCGGCAGGACCGCAATGCTAGAGCCACTGCTATTCAGTTTATACCAAAGAGTTGTAATATATTGGAAGTCAGTACGTCTATTATAGCCAGAGCATTGTACATGGACAATGATGTGTGACCCTGGGAAGTATGACCTAGATGCAGGAAAAGTCTCACCTGCCCACACTACACAAATTGTCATTCCAGCTTTTATAAGTCTACTCTTGATGCCAACACAATCCCATGTACTTTAGCTACAAGGCCCAGAGAATGCTAATCGCTTGTGGGGCTTTGTTCTATAATACACAATGACTCTTCATACGGTCAATCCATATTTTACCTACCTTGTTTGGATTATTCTCCAGTTTGCACAAAAAAAAACAAAGCCTAAGGAATTTGTATTCCAACTCTCAGAACGAGGGATTTATTATTCATTTAACATGATGGAGCACTATTCAGTTCCAACTGTGAGTTATGAATGATAAAGGGTCAATGGTGCTGGAAGACATGGATATTACTGCTCTCTTATATATACCTATTATATCTACTTCTGCAGGACAAGATATAACAGTGCATTAATAGCTGCATGATTGGTGTATAGTGGAAAACAAATGTATATAAAACTATTATTTGCAACATCTTTGGAAATGGTCATTACAATAGCATTGGACACAATGGATACCTGCATTATACAGATCAATGATGTCCTCAGCTCGTGCTGGGAGCCTTTATCAATATTTTCTTGATATAGAGTCATCACAAAAAGCACATTTCAGGTAAACGGCTTCTTTCTCACTGTACTTCAATCCAATGATTGTGGTTTTATAAATTAGCCAAACAACTCTGCTCCCAGGGAAATATAACCTGAATATATATTTACGTTATCCAAATGCATCTAGGATTATGTATAACGTCAACATTATCCATATTTTAGATGCATTTGGATAACGTAACTATATATTCAGGTTATATTTCCCTGGGTGCAGAGGTGTTTGGCTAATTTATAAAACCACCATATACTACTCAAGGAACAAAAGGAGTAAGACATGAATTATACTGGAGAACAGTTGTATTAGGAATCAGTGTAAACAGCTGCAGCCCGGCCCTCAGTACCCCCGATGACAGTGATATAATCAGTACTGTATACTGACATTCCTGACAATGGCTTATCTGTGTGGAGTTTGTATGTTCTCCCAGTGTCTCCAGGTGCTCCGGTTTCCTCCCACACTCCAAAAACATACTAGTAGGTTAATTGGCTGCTATTGAATTGACCTTAGTCTCTCTCGGTCTGTGTATGTATGTTGGGGAATTTAGACTGTAAGCTCCAATGTGGCAGGGACTGATGTGAATGAGTTCTCTGTACAACACTGCGGAAATAGTGGCGCTATATAAATAGCTGCTGATGATTCTTCCAGTAGGAGAGCAGGGAATCATACAGTGCAAGAGATGTGGAAGACAACAAAACCAGTTACCAGAGCAGTTTTAACATGACGCTTGAACACTGGCATCACCTAGTGGTCACTTGATAATATGACAAGCTACACTGACTCCTACAATTCTAAATAAACGATCATTATCATTTATTTATATAGCACCAGCAGATTCTGTAGCGCTTTACAATTGGGAACAAACAGTAATAAAACAATACTGGGTAATACATACAGAGAAGTAAGAGGGCCCTGCTCATAAGCTTACTATCTATGGGAGAATGGTTTGATACACAAGGGTAAGTGCTACATCATATTGCACATTGGACCAGCTATAATGCAAAGGTTACAAAGTATCTAGTGAGTTGTATGCTCAGTCACACAACTATGTTGTGCAGTGGGTTGTTGTCTTGTGTTAGCAGTGTAGAAGGTGGTAGTAGGGTTACTTAGGGAGATTGAGGGTGGTAGAGGAATATTATAAGCTTGCCTGAAGAGGTGGGTTTTCAGAGAACACTTGAAGACTAGAGGAAAATTTTATTGTGCAAGGAAGGGAACTGCATAAAGTGGGTGCAGCCTGAAAAAAGTCCTGTAACCGGGTATGGGAGGATGTGATGAGAGTGCAAGAGACGCAGATCTTGTGTAGAATGGAGGTGTGGAGTTGGGAGATATTTTGAGACCAGTGAGGAGATGTATGTTTGTTGATGGCCTTGTAGGTTAGTAGAATTTTATAATGGATTCGTTGAAAAAGATACAACCACTGTCGAGAATGAGAGAGTGACTCAGCAGGCAAAAAAAAGGAAAATCAATCTAGCCGCAGCGTGCAAAATAGATTATAGGGTTTCAAGTCTGATTTTGGGAAGACCAGTAAGGAGGGAATTACAATAGTCTATACGGGAGATGATGAGTGCATGGTTTTTGCAGTGTCTTGTGTGAGATATGTGCGTATTCTGGAAATGTTTTTTAGATTTATGCAGATTGATGTAAATATAGAGTTGATGTGGGGAATAGGATAGTTGCGAGTCAAGGAATACACCTAGGCAGTGAGATTACAAGGTGGAATTTATGGTCACGTTGTCAAAAGAAATAGAAATGTCAGGTTGGTAACTTCTATTGTTGGGTGGGAATATTATTAATTCTGTTTTTGAAAGACTGAGTTTGAGTTGGCGAGAGGACATCCAAGATGAAACGGCAGAAAGACATTCAGTAACGCGAGACAACACAGATTATGAGCGATCAGGAGAGGATAGATAAATTTGTGAATCATCCGTATAGAGATGATACTGAAATCCAAAGGAGCTTATTCGTTTTTCAAGAGAAGTGGTGTAGATAGAGAACAGCAGATGGAGGATGGAGCCTTGGGGATCAACCTGTGTGTACACCCAAAGCTATCCCAGTTGGATCAAGAGCCAGCTGGGCAAAATCATCAAGCAGATGTCAGTGGGGAAAACACAGTTACTGAGACTGCAACGTGATGACAAACAACCCATCATAATTTATTTATATAGCGCCACTGATTCCGCAGCGCTGTACAGAGAACTCGCATCAGTCCCTGCGGGCGGGAGACAGACAGACAGGTTAATTGGCTGCTATCAAAATTGACGTCTACCAGTATGTTTTTGCAGTGTGGGAGGAAACCGGAGCACCCGGAGGAAACCCACGCAAACACAGGGAGAACATACAAACTCCACACAGATAAGGACATGGTTGGAAATTTAACTCATGACCCCAGTGCTGTGAGGCAGAAGTGCTAACCACAGAGCCACCATTGATGAGCAGCGTTTGTGCAGCTACCAGTGGTGGATATGAGGCAAGAGGAGGAGACGTGGTCACTGTAGAAAGCTTATGCTGCAACTATGGCCTATGTCCTCCTCCATGTATCTAACCCGACGTCTTAACTCTCCCGCTGTGGTTATCTGCCGGCTCAGAGAACCCGCCTAGAGTTTTTCTTTGGCATCATACTCACTGCTGGATTCAGAGCCAGAACTGTTACTCATATTTGGCGATCACCAGGGGGAACCGAGACAACAGCAGCAATGAACATACAGGGTCCAGCAGATAACATACTAGCTTGTAAATACACAATATACAGCTGTGGGTCCTACTGTAATGGTTTTATTACAAGAGGCGATAGGTGAGAACAAGCACATTACACAACAAGGTCAGTGTAATACCCATTTACAACAGTGAGAAGACCCCCCTGTGCAATCAATAGTTTCCTGTACCTCCATACTCGGTGTTGTAGAAAGTAAGGTTAACACTGTCACATTGGACCCTGAATAAACATTAATTAATCCATACATTTGGCAGGAACAGGTACCATCTCTAAAACATTGAATGAGGATATTCAACAAGTTGAGTTTTCCTGACTCCTGCGCTCTCAGTCAGGTAACGACACCAGTAATAAACTCACTGAGCGCGCAGCGTATTGAGAAGACACATTTATTACGCTGACAGTATACATCACTCCACGAATCCTGCCTCCGACACCCCAGAGAGCATCAAACCTGATCTGTACCCCCCCCCCCCATTTCATTAAATACATGGTTCAGTCCACAAGACAATATTTCCATATTTGTACACCAGATAAAAAAAAATCCTCCCCCCAACCACATTATAAGAGCAGTGCCCCGTATCCAAATGTCTGCTTTATGCCATCAAAGTAGTATCGCTTCCAGCCATCCTTGGTATGCTGCTCTTCACTCTTGGGGACCCCCCGAGCCTCCATCCGTAGCTCTGTCTCTCCCCCTTTGTCTGTGAAGGTCAGGGTGACAATAGCATGATGCCCTGCAGAGGGAACGAAGGTCACATGACAAAGCACAATCCTAGAATGGGAGAACCGTTCCCACCTGACACTTATAACTTAGCCCCCTTCAAGTCCTACCCCTGCCAGTGTAGCAATCAGAGAGCACCCCCATTACCTGATGTCAGACTGCACTAGCCCCAGGGCAGCTCTCTCCTCTTATAGCCCCAGCTGAATGGTCCTCACAGACACAGCCCTCTCCATATTTACAGATGACCAGGTTTGTTAATGTGCTAGTTCTGAATTACAAAACCAGCAGAGGGCCAAGAAGAAAACTAACTCTTAATGTAACTCTCACCAGTTTAGCCTTTCTACCGTCTCCTCCTCTTTGTAATGTTTCCTTTGTTCTGGTTGTGTCTTATGTAGTTGCTTTCTGTATAGTCTCACTGATGTGACTGCAGACAAATCTAAATGGTAACCTCCAGCCAACACAGCTAAGGATAACCAGGACGTCTGGGAATTATGGTGTTTTAGACCAAATTCACCAACTCTGAAAACAACAGCTTCTATTTAACGTGAGTTACCATCATTTTATTTAGCCAAATCCAACATTTTTTTGTTGTTATGAACATAGCCATAGACTTGTGATAAGAAAGCTCTTCCCCATAGCTTTATAGAAATGTAGATGTAGCAGGTGGAAGACAGGCATGAAACGTCAGATAAACACAGGACAAGAGCACCGGACATCACATGCAGATGTTACTTTCTTACCTGCCGGCCACGTTTTGAACCTCCAGGACATAACAATACGTTTCTCAGTATCCTGCAAAAACAAAGAAGGAGGTCAGTATAATACAGACAAATGCCGCACAACAGGGTACTAGTAACATGTATTAGACATTACCATACCTGTG